>NW_009637316.1:11583-43041 GCF_000690535.1 Cariama cristata | reverse complement strand
ACTCGATCCCCTCGTCCAGATCATTGATCTCATCCAGATACTAAACAGAACTGGCCCCAATACCAAGCCCTGGGGAACACCACTGGTGACCGGCCACCAACTGGATTTAACTCCATTCACCACCATTCTTTGGGCCCAGCCATCCAGCCAGCTTTTTACCCAGCAAAGAGTACGCCCACCCAAGCCACAAGCAGCCAGTTTCTCCAGGAGAGTGTCGTGGGAAACGGTGTCAAAGGCCTTACTAAAGTCTAGGTAGACCACATCCACAGCCTTTCCCTCATCCACTAGGTGGGTCACCTTGTCATAGAGATCAGGTTAGTCAAGCAGGACCTGCCTTTCATAAACCCACATTGACTGGGCCTGATCACCTGGTTGTCCTGTACGTCTAACAGCTGTCAAATACTTTCAACTTGAAGAGAAAATAGAAGAAGAGAAAGAGAAGAGAAAGGCCACGGCCACCAACACATCAGCAATGCATCTCCTTTTGCTCTCTCCACTGCCTGAACAGACACCTCCCAGTGCTGTTCTAATCCCCCAGCACCTCCCACTGGTCACATTTTCTGCTTTACTTCCCCAGTTGTCTGCTCGCCAGTCCCTGATACATCCAATGGAGCATGTCCCACAGAATAAGTGAGAAGCACTACCTCAGAGGAACTCTTGCCCTGATTGTTTCAGAATTCATCCTCAAGAACCAGCACCACCAGAGAACAGCCTTTTGCATCAAGAAGTCTATCCTACGTTCTTCTGGTTGGAGTGACATTGAAGTTCCTCATTTTCTCAGAGGTCGTTCTTCTGGTTGGAGTGACATTGAAGTTTTTCATTTTCTCAGAGGCTGAGAAGTTTGAGGAGCAGGTAATTAGAGCAAATGTGTATCTGTTTAAGCAACAGATTAACGTCAATCACTTGGGTCTTCCTACCCAGCTGTGGAAAGCAGATATCACAAATTGCAGGAACAATTTTTATACTTAAATATCTTACAGACAATTATTCAAAATCTGATTAGGCCCATGATACCAAGCCAAACCAGTATCTGTTGTGTTGTGAAGTAGACAGCATTAGTTGAAATGGAAAGCTGGGAAATCACAAGTACATCACCTACAATATTAAGTGCAGCACAAGAAAACCACACTGAGCTGCTTTCAAAAGAATTATACTTTTATACTTACGCATACACCCTTCTGTTCTTTGGTTCTGAACAGTTTATAAAAATGAAATTAGTATTGCCTTAAAAATGATGGTAGGATGTTAATTTTGCTGTGATAAAAATAATCCTTGCTTACTGAAAGTGCTTTATCCATGCATTTTGTAAATGGAGGGTCCACCACATTCCTGGTTTCTATACATGCTAAACATTGCACTAAAGCTTTTTGTAAAGCTTTCCCATCCTCATTTCTATTTCTATAAACAGGGATTACAAACTAAAAATAGACTGAAGCTCAGAGCCCATCCTTCTCTCAGTCACACCAAGGTAAGAAGAAAGTATCAGCATTGTAAAAGGAAGGGAAACAAGTACCATTTATTTATGGATATTTTGAATACTTCCTGTTTCTAAAGTCTTTTCAAACACAGGCTAGAGCTCTACTCAGTTCTCCAAAACTCACAGAACCAAAGACTGGGGTACAAAATTGATTAAAATCTGCAACACCATTTTCCTCTCAATATAATTGTTATTGCACAAGATGTCGTGATGTACTCATGAGTTAAATTAAGCTCTCTGTGAAATAATGCCAATCAAATAACAGCTTCATAGAAGAAACAGTCATTCATCTCATATCAAAGATCTAGCCATCTGAAGTGTGACTCACAATATAACTTTCACCATTTTAATACTTCTAAACTTCTGCCATGACTGAGTCATTGAACAGCCTTCTTTCTTTATTTCTACAAAGCAAAAGAAATAGAACTTCCCTTTGACTCCAGAGTAGAGGGTTGGGTTGTTTTTTTAAAGTTAATTCAGCATTCACATGGTACCTTGTGCAGGTCACAGAGACAGGCAACAAGAAGAACCAGGGCCTTTGCACAGTAGAACTAAGCATTATGATGAACAGAACACAACACACATTTGTTTGTTAAAAGTGCGAAAGACTGCGACCGCATGCGTATTTAGGAAAACATATCACAACCACAGCATGAGAGACTTCTAGAAACATTTTTCTTTTTTACCTGGTCGTAGTGTATACAGGCCTTTCACAATATTTGCCATGGTTGAAGGAGTTATTTGAAACGGCGTTGACTGAGCTTCCAAAAGTAAAGCTGAAATAAAATTAAGAGAATTAGCAATTTTTCTAATGAAGAAATACAGACTGTTACATTTTTGTATCAAAGAAATACAGTAGTTGTGCTTTTTTTGTTACCTGATGTCCTCACAAAAGAAATAGTCAGGTATCTGATTGACAACTTAATTCTCAAAAGTAATAAACCACCACCTTTAAATAGAAGTATTCTGTTCAAATTGTGTATGATGAAAATGTGAAATAACTTATTTTTCCTCTGTTTTCAGACAGGCAGCAGGAGTTGTAAGGAAAAACCAAGCAAGCGATGGCTCTAAGTATTCAGAGGCAGAACTGAAGTAAACAATTTATTTTTAGAAGCACTCTCGTACTGAGTGTGCTAAGCACCTGGAGATCCACAACTCCTCGCTTTACAGTAGAATCTTGTACATAAAACTAAGGATGGATTGAAAGCCTATGAATGAAGTACAAGCAGTGTAAAAAAAAAAAAGAAAGTAAAAATCAAATAAGAAAAGTTGGTCTTTTAAACACAAGGGAACATTTTTATTTCATTCTTGGTATCTTCTGTAGTAAACATTACAATAATCGCATCTTCCTCTTGTGGAAAAATCTGGCAATAGCACATTTACTGCTTATATTACAATATCCAGGCCTTTATCCTGCCTTGTATTTATCTGAGGTTTGTAGGTACATCTGAATTACAGAAACATCCAGAAAAAAAAAAAAAAAAATCAATACAGTTTAAGCCAACTTCTGTGTCTCAGTTTTTATTCCTCTACAAAGCAGCTGAGCAATATATATAACTGTCCGTATCCACTACGTAGAGGAGAAATGACTCTTACAATTCTACCTAAAGGCCATATCTCTTGTGCTTACATTGTAGAGACTCTGCTTTTTAAGCTTCAGAGCATATTTGGTTGTAGCTTCAGCTTCTGCCACTATAGTACTTACCATAAAAAGCAAAATCTTCAGTAGCATGTTCTTCTTTTTCTGAAACTGTTTAAGTGGCTCATGTAATAGGGAGATTAAAAAAGAAAGCACTTTTTCTAATCTCCAAGTAATCAAAGTTGTTATATTTAACTGTTACAGATGAATTTATTTTACAAAGAACCATCTTAAAAGTGCCTGCTCCTTTCAGCTGAAGCCTTGAGGGGGTGAGAGCCTGTGATTTGTTTTGTAATGACATATTTACAGCCTCTTTCCTAAAGACTTTCTCAAACAGCTCCTTGGCAGCTAAGAAAAGTTGCAAATCATAAAATTAGAAATGGCATAATGCTTTATAAGGAAGATATGCAACAGTAATGCACAATTCAAACAATGTATGTGTATATACATATATATATATTTTTAATGAGACTCTAGCCACTTCAGCCTAACCTTCAACAATAGATTTTCAAAGTGTCCAGAAAACTGTAAATTTGTTCTTCATATGTAGACATCAAATTATATTCCTAAAATATGTGTAGCAAATTATTTAAAACAAGATAAGCCTAGGAATTAACACTTGCATAAAGACCACACGGTCCAGAGTTAAAAATCACTTGAACATTTTGAAAAATGTTAAGAAAATTAAATTAACATAGCTTCTTGAATTTATTCCTGATAAACTGAAAATTATGCTCCCAGTAGTGTCCAGATTATAACTAGCAAAAGCAATTAAAAAAATATTTAAGAAGCTACTTTATATATGTACAGAGCATATTGTTGAAGAGAAAGAAGCTACTCAGAGTTGCTTCGGGGACAAACACGGGCATTAACGGAAGCTGCCCACAACTACATAACTAACTAGAGGGCATCTGACTACTTGGATATCTCTAAGTAAACAGAAAATTGCAAGCCACACATTCCATCTATGGATGAAATCTGAAATACAGTGCCTATACTCTGAGCAGTCGTATGTACTGTCATCTTTCCTTTTTTTTTTTTTTTTTTAAAAATAACAGAGAACAAGTAGAGAGCAGAGAAACAAAAATTTCATTTTATGGTATATATGGATCAAAGAGA
This sequence comes from Cariama cristata, assembly GCF_000690535.1. Taxonomy (NCBI): domain Eukaryota; kingdom Metazoa; phylum Chordata; class Aves; order Cariamiformes; family Cariamidae; genus Cariama; species Cariama cristata. Next base: position 38,806 of record NW_009637316.1, on the reverse strand, counting down.
AGAGGTGATGAGCACACGAGACTGGCAGCCCACCTCATCCTTCTCAGCCTATGGTATTGGAGATGTGCTAGGGGTGCAAGATGCTCCACCCTGTCTTCTTCCCTTTCCAGCTGATGGAAACCCCCACAGCACTCCCACAAGTGGTCACTTAACACATTCAAGGTCCTGACCAGCAGAAACTATTGCTTGTACAAATAACTAAGAGGATAGTCCACATTTCAAGTATAGTTCACCATTATAAACACACAATATTATTTGTCACTTTTTAAAGGTAATATTCACTTATGAAGCTTGTTTTAATTGTGATCCTTTCAGATAACGTGAACAGATATATTTGCAATATAAAGCAAGTACAATGAGCAGCCACTTGTTTCTGTTCTAGATTACCGATCACATTACCTGGCATTAGGAAGGGATTTCATGAATAAAATCAGTGGAAGAATTCACCTGGAGATCAATCCTACAGAACTATCTTCTTCAACACTTTATTGCAGCTTCAGAAATTAACATTCCTTATCCTTGTTTCTGCAACTGCTTACACCACATGCTACAATATAAATTTAAACAGCTCACTCCTGATTTACATTCAATAAATACAAGCATGATGGTATTATAGTCAACAACACCACAACAAAGTAATGGCACATATTTCCTGTTTCTCAGTAAAGAAAACTAAAAGAATACACTATTCATTAAACCATACAGTACAAACTAATCCAGCCTACATCTTTTCCAAAAGCTAGATATCAATACCTGAAGGATGAATAGCACTGCTGTAGGATATGTGTTTTCAGAATGATTTCCATAAGAATGAAGAAGATTCCTCTCTTTGGAAAGAATCTCAACACAGGTTTATAGACAAAGATGTAAAACTTCTTCACACGCAAATTTATCTTCAGTTTTGCAATGAAACCTACCTAAACATTCAATCCTGTATTACTTCTTAAGAGAGGGCCACTTAAACTCAAGGAACAGAAACAGCTGCGCTAGACATGCTGAAGTTACCTCTGTTGTTGTTTTACAATCTTACAAAAAAGTTCCAAATGTTTAGGCTTTGGCTCTTGCTTTATGAGAATAATTAATGAGACTTTACAACACAGAAGTTGCACAGACTCCCAGCTTCTCCCAGAAGCTCCACCTGCGGCATTTGCAAAGACAGAGCAGGGTGAGGCAGAACAAAACTAAACCTCAGATGAATGACAGTAGTAATGACACTATGATACTATCTGACCACCTCCACAGTGTTTATGAACTAATAGTACATTTTACAGACTAAGTAACCAATGTGTAAAGAAGTTAATTAACCTGTAAATAGTCTTGAAAATAACTCATGGCAGAATCAAAGAGAAGTGTTTTCTCCCATGACAAAATGCTCTAATTGCAGAAAGATACAAGATGCTTTGAAATATTGTTGAACCAAGGTAAGACACAATACCCAGAATGGCCTCAGGATTTTTTTGAGGAACGGTGGATGAATTATATTGAAGTAAGCGAGGTATGAACCTGCAGCACTTCAGGTACTCTGTGTAACCGAGTTACTCCATTATTGCACAGTAACACTGAAGGAGCTTGTCCCTCCGTGAAGGTTTAAGCTACTTCCTAATTACAGGGGGGTACTTGGGGCGAGATCCAGGACCACAGTAATTCCAGGAATAACAGACAGGATCTTAATGAGTTCAAACACACTTGTTCATAACTCAAGGTTCATTTGCAATAATGAAGAGTTAGCTATTCTAAAAAATCTTCTTCTATCCTTCAACATTCCTTTCAAAACAGATTTATTTTGCTTGGCAAAGATGCAATTTTTCTGGCAGAACAGTGACACTTTTGCATGTTAGCCCACAAGATTTTTTTTCTCCTCCCTTTGCAGTAATCTAATAGGACCTCAAAGTAAGATATTTTAACAAATCATACGTAAGCATGGCTTAGGCAGACATGTTCAAAGTTGTAATTATTCAACAATGCACTTAAAAATTATAAAATGCATTCCCATTAAAAGCAACTCCAACAGCTTCCACAACTAATGCGCGAGTCAGCTGCTGCTCTCCAGTCTTCAACAGAAGCAGAACTGATCGCTTAATGATGCTGCAAAGTAAAACAAATGTATTCCAGAGATCTTCATCCCATTATACAAACCGTGCTCTTCAGTACTTAATTCCAATATGTATGCAACATTTATGTTATTTTGCAGAATCACCACTTCACTATTTCCACAGGACTTGAGCCCTTGCACAACTGCACGGGAGATACACAGGGATGCACAGCAGTAACGATGGAGCTATCGCCAGTGCACAGCCTCAATGAAGCTTAAATGGCACAGGCTCGCCCAGTTCTGTCCTTTAGGAATATCATCAGATCACAGGTAGTCAAATCTACAGTATAACAAATTACCTTTCTCTCAACTAAATGATATCGGGTCTGTCTGACCACACATATCCTTCTACTTCACTGTGATAAAATCACATTCACCGTGAACGTGGTTCCTGTATCCCCACCTTTACTCCCAAATCCAGTTCATGCAAACCACTGATTGAACCCCACACGCCAAGAGCAATTAAATAGGAAGGGAACCGCTATGGTTGGCATCAAAGATGTGGCTGTAGGTTTTTGTTGTTGTTTTGGGTTGAGGTTTTTTTTATTTTTGTTATTGTTGTTGTTCTTTGATGTCTTGGGTTTGTTGGGTTTTTTACCTGCTGCCTATTTTATTATTAAATTGACTGACGAAGCTTTATTATATATTACCTTTCCATTACTTTAACCCAGGCACAATTTGTACACGTTAACTATCAATCTAGAACTGCAAAAGCCTTTTGTGTGGAAACTGACCTTCCCTCTCATTTGCAGTTACATCAAACTCCTCGTGATTCTGCATTTTTATTTTCCTTTAAACAGAACTAAAAATAAATTTTTTGCAACTTAAATTCTTCAGAATTTTGTAATGAATTAAAATGTAGATTGGAAAAAAAAGGCATATAAAGTTGTATTTATTACTAAGCATTTGCCACCAGGCATTTAATAAAGTTACAGATTACTTTTCAAATATTCATTACATAGCCCAAAAGCTTTATTAAGTATCTAATAAAAATGCTACAAAATAAAAATTCCAAGTCTTAACCACATGGAAAATATTCAGTGTTGTAACAAGAATAAATATGAAAAACAAAGCTATAAATGTAGAAATACATATTTCTGGACTTCTATAATTGGAAAATAAGGTGATATTTTCACGTTTACAATTTTATGAAGGTTTATTGAAATGGGAACATTATTCCTATTTCTTTACCAAGGAGCCAGATTAAACATGACTCATTACTTGAGACTGTATTTTCCAATTAAAAAATTCCCTTACTTTGAGGTGCTGCAACTTAATCAACAGGAAACAAGAAAAATAAGAAACGTAGCTGCAACTCTTTAAAATAACCTAGTTCTTTGATGAAAAGCGTAGTGCAGTGACAAAATTTGTGTGTAGATTAAGTGTTATTTAAAGAATTTGAGCGTATTCTATAATACTTGGTAACAATACGTACTGTTTCCAATATGGTTACAATACAATTACTTAGCCCTTAGCTGTCAAATTACACCTACCATTTCAGTATTAATGATACCACCCTTAAACTGGTGAGCATGTTATTCTTGATTATTCCATCAGATCTCCAGAGCATAAAGGGTCTAAGAAAGATTAATAGCTACAAAAGCTATCCTTTATAGCCCTTGAGAGTGTAGGGGTACCTGCTGAGGTCTAAGAACAGACTGACATTAACGTGACAATTCAGTGTTTCGAAGAAGGAGGAACAGTCGATTATCCTGCAATAGCAGCATCCCAGCACACTCCTCACATGCTGGAAAAGATGTGGAACATACTGCAGCTGATTTTCAGTATCAATTATTGGTGTCTACCAATATCTGGAATGAAGAAAGGAAGGAAGGAGAGGAAGGAAAATGTTGTTTTTAATGTTAGAATTGGGAATTTGAAATGGAGGTGATAAGATTAAACTATTTGCCTATGTAGAATAAGCCAGAAATTAAACACTGAACAAATTCACAATCCTGTAGATGCATAAAAATCTTTAAAAATTACTTTTAACAAAGAACTTGACAATAAATGCATTCCTTGCCTACATCTCCAAAAAGGACCCTTTATGCTACAAGACTCTCTCGCCCCCAAAACATTTACTGTCAAAAGCTGGTATCTCAACAGACTTATAGCTGGGAAAAGGAGTAAATTAGTTTTTTCTTGTAGTGGAATTTTAACAGAAACCACCCCGTTTTAGTCTGGCATAAATTCACTGGAATGAATCAGTATTTTCTCCTAGTGCTCTGCTACCTTGCTTCATTTTTGAGGCCCTCAGGAAGAAATCTCATTGCATTTTACCTACCCAGACACGTAGGCTAATTCTAAAGAGAGAGCAAGTCACTGCACTGGTAAGTAACTCTGCCTTTTTAATTATTTTTTTTTTTAATTTTTTTTAAGAAATCCACTATTTTATTTTTTTGTATCATTCTTAAACTTAAAAAGCAAGAAACATAGCTTTATGAAGGTGGCAGAGTAAGGTTGTGCAGATTTTCTTCTCATACTGATTTTGCACACTTTAAGGAAAAAAGTAAGCAAAGCAGTGTCTAGAGGCTGAGTAATACCCAATATATTACAGAAGGAAAGAGCCTCAGCAATCAAATGGGACTTTTTTTAAGAATACATTGCTTCTGCCATCACAGCAGTCACTCTGCGTCTCAAAGAAAAAAGAATAGTGATTTCAGATGCTTAAGGGCAGATTCTATATTAATGCTTCAGTTCAGATTAGAAATGTGCTTTTGAAGCAAATTCACTGATCATTCGCACTTACTGCTCCTTGGTTCGTATGACAGAGCTGCCTTAGAGCATATTAACTTAATTCCTTTTGGGCAACGTTAAACCAGATGTGCTTGAACTACTAACTGGCATTCTGTCCACAGGACCAGACATTAGCAAGTGTGAAATAAAACTTTCCAAAATGCACGTAAAGGCAAACGCTGGGTCCTCAGCACCAACTTATCAGTGTTTCACACTCTGTAGATCTGCTCCCTTTACACCCCACCACTTCTTAATGTAGATGGAGCCTAAACCATGCAAGAAAAACCTTCAGCTTTTCCTACAGGGTACATACCTTTCAAGACAGAAACCCATGGTCATCAAACTTCTGCTGCACCAAATCTATAATAACACTCTATGCATTTTTGTCAAGACCAGGATGCTGGGCTACGCTGACTTTTGATCCAACTCAGTACAGCCATTCAAGAAAAGTTCATTTATGAAACTGCTATTTCCTTATGAAACATAAGCATCAGATCTGACATGGAAATGAGAAGCACAAAGAAGAACAACTTCTTGAATGTAAATCCAGAAGGGTAGTATAGAGAAAGGGTGGGGGCAATGCTTTCTGTAAGAAACTGAAAAATAATTAGTGTTTTCCCCTGCTTTTCAGGGTATTTTCTCAGCAGTTTGTCCGTCAAGGCAGTAACAGGTTGCTTCTCAAATGCAGGTTATTTGAGACAGATGTCAAAATGGAGGGGGAAAAAGAAATGCCAGCTCAAGCAGGGAAAAAGTCAATCCAATCCGTCTTTTTCTTGTCTATCCCTGCCAAAGGGCAAGGTAGGGGGAGTGAACAAAAACACCCAACACATCAAAACAAACCCTGTGTTCTCAGTTGTAGATGTATAGCCAGGCTATGAACCTGGCATCAATCACAGCCCTTCTCTCAGCCTTTTGCACTGCTCTTCTTCTCCTCGGGTATTCACAAACAAAAGCCAGATATGGAATTTATTAATGAAAGGCATTATGTCATAGCAGTACACAGCCAAAGAGATGAGGGTCCCCTGCTTCACTGACATCAACAGGCTTCTGGAGGTCAACACAGCAAAACACATCTGCTAAGTATGTAGGTCTGGGTGCCCACAGAGCAACACACCCTCTCCTGCTTACCCAACTGCACAAACAACAGGAAAAATCTCTGCGCAGGAAACATGCTCCCTGCGACATTTATCAACCTCTAACAGCTATAACTAGATTCATTCTCTGTAATTTAGTATTAAATTTGTACCTGCTGCAACCAAAAAGGACAGCAGGACAACTTCATTGTTAGAAAGCTGTTAGCAATCTTTTCCAACTTTCAAGTTAACTTTTCTGGTACTTTTCTGAAAGCATCAACGTAATGGAATTATCTTCCCCACTGTTTATAAAGGAAAACTTTTTCCAACATAAACAGCCTTTCTATTGAACTATAATATACCTCCAACAACAACAACCAAAAAAAATTAAGAAAACAGAGCAGCAAGATCTCTTTATCTCAGCTGAATCCAAGTGACATAACTGGGAAGAAACAAAGCTATCATATGTAAGAGTCTTCAGAGATAAGTTTTTCCCAGTAACTACTTAGAAACTGCTAACACAATGAAATAGACTGTGAGTCCTCCCCCTCCTCCAGGCTTTTTACAAAGAATTTTTTTCTTGGAAAACCATGAGAAAAACTGCTACTTTTGGTGAATATACATGACACATTTTTACACTGGGTTTTAGCTCTGAACTCACACAAGCACTGACATGGAGAACCACATTCAACAATCGCCTACACGCTATTACAATCTACATGCAGATAACAGCTCTGTACGCTCAGGTTTCAGTAGCTGATCCTGTAATTACCTTGATATACATCACGAACAAAAATCTGAGACAGACAGAAGCTGAGAGCTAATGCTTTAATCCTCAACAATCATTTTGCCTATATTTCATGTGTTTTCAAGCTCATGCTCTAGCTCTGAATCAGCTCTGCCTCATTCACAGGCCGTGTTATCACCTTGGATCCTGGTAACAATTTTAAGCCTCATGAAGTCTTGGGCTCTATTTGTTCTATAGCATTTTTGCCATGGCCCAAGAAGTCTCCTTTCCTCTGGATAAAAAGGACCTGTTTCTATGATCTATTCCTGACATAGTAGATCAAAGATGGGAGCATGCAAATATTCACTGCTTACCCTAGTCAATAGGAACAAAACCAGAAGTGTTGAAGCAAACAATCTTCCCTCTGATAGAGTTCACTTGACTTCCTAGTTGAGTAACTTCTGTCCCGAAGTACAGGCAGACGCTCCTTTGGGAAGAACCAGGTTGTACTGAATGATATCTACCAGTACATTGCTCCTACAAGAGTAGAAACTGCTTCCTGAACTCAAAACGCTAACATGGAAGGAAAGACAGAGCTCATACACACAGAGATATAAATGGCTGAAGCACTACAGTGATATGCTAAGGCTACCACTTTTTTGGAAGTGCCATAACCAATCTGATACATCCTACTTCCCCCACAAACAACATCGTATGCAAAGAATAAGCAGAATTTTTCTCCTGAGATTGCCGTCTAAAACTGCTTTCACCTATATGACTAGTTTAAGTTATTGTTGCTTTTCTTCTTATTATCGAGATGTTGAGAACCTCATCAGCCTCCCAGAGCTGGACTCCAGCCTGGCATTCACCTTCCTTTCTTTAGTTTCTGGGAAGAGAACAGGGGTAATTGCAAACTCTTGTAACTGGAAACCAAGTAAATGATCCATCCACCAAGGAGAAACAACAGTGTTCCGTTAATAGTTTTTCTCTTTTGTTGGATTCAAAAGCAAGCTTGTTTTGGGCACTAAGCTGCCAATATCCCAAAAGAGAAGAGTAGCAGTTACTTGCGAATGTTCTCTGCCATTAAATTTTACCTACTGCAAGTACTAGAAGGAGAGAGTTTCAGGAGCTGTTGTTCATTTTCACCACTGAAGACAGCTAAAGTTTGCAATAACTGCCATTCTTCCAGACACACGAGCAAAGAGGCAGGATGTTATCAGGGCACTGAGATTACAGTCCAGGAAACCCAGGTCTAACATACCAGAAGAGACAGTGGCTGCATAAGGAGAAAAAAACATGTATTTCTGAGTTTTTCTGCTTACAAGTCATCTCATGCAGGACTTCAGCAGGAACAAAGAGAACATTCTCCACCACCCCTTCCCCAGTGGCAAGGGGATATTATCTGCATCTTCCCTCCCCTGGCCTCGATTTCTGGAACCTCTTGTAAATAAGATGCTGTATCTTTGCTTGTTGCATTCAGTTAAGTAGTTCTGCACATAGCAACTTCTCCCAAGCCATTTAATACAGCAGTCTTATCAGCAAGAGCCAGCTTTGGCTTTGTAAGGAAAATAATCAGGTTATATTCACTTAGTTCAAACGCAGTCACTTTAATTTGAAGAGTGTTGACTTGATAAATTTGTGAGAGTGTGAAAGTATTTCACAAACACAACTGTGTTCATGCATCTGTGTATTATATTATTTTTTACATATTTAACTGCTCAGAAGTGCTCTAGATAGTAGAGTAGGTTTCTTTAAAAAAAACATTTCCTCTATCAAAAATAAAAAAGGAACCAGATCAGTGTTGGTGCAGGCAAAATTTGCCCACGTAAATCCCACTTGGGCGATATTTCTTCTGTAAATAATGAATTCACACCTTAATCACTCTGTTTTCTGCAACTAAGTGCTCAGGTAAGTGCTTCCACCACATAGCCCATTGCACCAGGAGTTTATTTTGCATCTTCCTGCCTTCAAGCATACAGCACAAGGACCAGGGCCAGCTCAGCCTGTGGGAGCTTGAGCAAGAGCAAACACTAAGGAAGAGATCTGTGCTGCACTGCTTTTCTGAAATTTTTTTTTTTCTGTCTTTTGAAGTGGAGTAGGAACTCTTTCTTAAATCAAATGAACCTGAAATGTACTTACAGGCCTTCCTGAACACAACTTCAAATACAAATGGCAGCTTCCAGACTCTGACAGAATGACAAGATACTATAAACAAAAACCCCTTCATACGAAAAATATAGCAACAAATTGCAAGAGCAAGAGCAGATGCTATTCTTGTTCTCTCAGTCTAGATCACAGACTGATTAAACCGATTTTGTTGTTTGTTTTTTTAAAACAGAGAGAAGGCACGCTGCTTCCCACTGAAGTGGCAGCTGCAGCATCTCTTTAAAAAACAGGCCTGGGATTCCATTTCTCTATACAGATCACAATTTCATTGACTTTAATTTCCTAAGCCTATCCACTCAAAACCTTATTTTTTTCCCCCCTCATAATACAAAAACCACTTTTCTGTTGAACCAAATCTATACCAAATATCAGGAAGCAGTACCATACACTACCAATGATAACGGGAAGTAAAGTAATTAACAAACACTGACTTACATCCTATTTTCATAGAGCCCTCACGCTTCCAAAATTAAGGTAATATTCCTACCTATTATGGTTGGAATTTCAGCAAGCTAGAAAGAACAGTTGAGAATGGCAGAAAATAATACAGCACTAGAACTTTTTCAGCACCTCTACGGTACCGTACCACATGCTATGTGTCTTCAATTATTTCCCAGGAATCTGTTAGTAAGTTTATAATTTATGTAGGTATACTTTAGCTCAATTTAAAGATGCTGTTATCCAAGATTTAACCAAGTCAGATCACAGTAAGGAGTTTATATATGTCAGTAGATATTAGCTTACTTAGGAGTAAGATAAAAACTAAGTAATTTATTTTAATAAATCGATGGTAAGACTCAAACGAAATCCAAGGAAATTGCTCATTAAACAATAGACCCTATATACAGCAACACAGTCGGTGACAGTTTCGTTTTATTTTTCAATGTTTTCTTTTAATTTTACTTCTGCAGCTAATACAGAGATGGGGAGAAGATTTCACATGCAACCGCAGGTCTCTTCCTTTCAATAGTTCATCTGCAATTTCTATTTGATTCTCATATTACCATCCACAGAAAACTAATTACATAGCATCTTATGTTCTAAAGATTTGACCGGTGCTACCTCTGCTTTGTCATTGGAAAAATAATTTAAAAAACTTAATGTTTTCACTGCCTGAAAAATGCACACACTTAATATTAAATGTATTTAATTTTAAGGCAATTATCAGCTGATTTTTCCATGATCCTGTTGCAGCAATCATCTTACCAGGTTTCATGATAGTGTTAAGCCTCTTTGGCACAAAATAAAACATTAGGTCCATGGGTGGGTATTCCTAATTGTCCTGCTATTTCCAAGGTGATCTGATCTGCTACATGGCTAAAAGTTCTTCTTAGAGAGACTTTTCCAGATGGCAAGAACAAGATGGCATCAGACTTGATGATCTCCCATCATTCTAGGGTACCAGGCTCCCTGACCTGAGGGCAGCCACCTTGTTCATCCACCCCTCTCCCAGGATGCCGACTCACAGTGACCTTAAAAAACACAGCAAAGCTCCTTTCCCGCAGCCCTTGGCTGGAGAGAGAAGGGCACTACTACCCAAGTAAAGACAAAAGGAGAAATATACTCAACTCTAATCGCCCATCGTTTGGTCTCCACTTAGCACACAGGTAGCAATTGCTTCAGAGAAAAGAGGAGGGGAGCAGCTAGATGAAAACAGAGACATTGCAGTAGGGCTGGGTTACAGAAAGGAGTACACCAGGCTAGATGCTGAACTCAACACCAGGCACAGGAACCATCCAGTTGCACAAAACACTTCTCCCAGCGCATTGGTCAACCGCTCACCACCCTGCAAACTTTTCCAACTTGAACTTCAAGTCTGATTATCTCTGCCTTTGCCAATTGCCCTCTCGAGGAGCTAACCAGGCCAGTACCAAGGTCCCCCCGCACACATAAACAGGTTGCGGGCAAACTCAGCAGTCCACCGCAGGAGTTACCCACAAGAGCACTTAACCGGGAGTGTATCACTTGAAGCGCATTCTATTTGCATTAACCCAGAGAAAATGCTGTCAGCATTATGCAGTTCACTAACTAGGAGGGAGTACTCGAGTACATCATGACAATAACCCCAGTGGTATCGCAATTCTTTGACCACATTGCATTCTTAATGATACCCATCAATATTTTGATAATGAAATTAAAGAGTAACAGCATAAGCAACAGGACAATAAAACATTTGTTACATCATAATCACAAGTGATAGGGGAAAATACATATTGATTCCTCTAGATACTCAAGAAAGCAATGACTTCATACAAAGTCATATTTTTGAAAAAAATAAGTTGAAGTGTGCCACATTTCTTTATGTGGATGCCTTAAAAAGGAATTTGTATTTAAGTTCACTAACCATTTGCCATTTTCTCCCAATTTGCTGTGGATTTCTGTAATATCTGAAAGCACTGTTGTTTTGCAGACTCCCATTATAAGAAAAAAATCAATAGGTTTACTTACGCATTAGGTTGTAAATGTGCTTTTCTGCAACATGTTCCGTAAACAGCTTTATAAGGTCATCTTTTAAGTCTCTGTTAAGCTTGGTTTCTATGTAAAATTTATTCTGGAAAATAAGACAGAAGTTTTCAAGTTTGTTTTTCATAATAGCAAGTGAAGTGAGCTTACTTTTTCCCTGAATAAAGACAGTTCAAAATTTTAAAGCTGTAGAATATTTGACCTGCAAAATGCTTCCTTGGTGACTGCATTCATACTAAATAGAACATTCCTATACAACAAAAACACATGTATTTAAAATTAAGAATGCATGTGGTACTATCAGTAACAAACCTATTTACATACAGGTGTGTATATTATTTTTCTTTCTACATCTACAGATATATCTCTGTATCAATCCAGATTGGGGAGTTTGTAGAAAAAACATTTCATTTTAGAACTTTATAAACGCTCCAACACAAAAATAGGGCTGGATATCATGTTTGTAACAAAAGAAAACATTCTTACCAATGTCTAAAAGTGATTAAGCCATTAAAATAGGTACGATACAATAATAAAACATCAGTACAACTACCCAGTTCTGTGGTTCACTGATAATCTCAGAGGATAGCTACTCAGAATTAATCAACTGTGGAAATAAGTGGTATATACAAATCTATACAAAACTGAACTACATTAAAATTTGTACGATTCAATTATCTTGACCTACTCAACATTAATAATAAATTCACCTCTTCAACCCTCAAAGGAAATTCTATTCATGAGTTCCTTGAGGGCCTCTATACCTAACGTACTATTTGGTGTTACTCCTCAGTTCCCAACCTGCAATTAATAGTAAGATTTCTCGTCTGTATTTCATTCCTAAGTGGATTTAATGTTGGAAAAAAATAATTGTTTCAAGACAAATCTCCTATTGTTACAACACTAACATGGAAGTGGAACAACTGAATTCATCTGGACAACTTGTGTAAAAGAGTTAAACAGATTCTGTAACAGAAAATCAACTTAATCAAAAATAACGTACTGGAACACTTATCAGAGAGATTTACTAGAGGAAGGAATATTTTAAGGGAGAAAGGTTTTTCCACACTTTAAATCAAGCTGGTCTCCTATTCGCTAAAGCATTTAATATAATTGGAACAAACCCTCAGAACACTGTTAGAGCAATCTTTACATCTTTTTGTGAAACCCATTCTCTTGGTCATTACCAAAACTATACACATACCGTAATAAATTACCCATGCAGAAACCGTTTAAATTTTCAAGGCAAGCATTCAGCAGCAGTTACTTACTTTTAATGAAAACTGAACCTATTAGAACAAAGGCAATCCGAGGGCTCAATACATGCCCTACTGAAGTTTAGGTCTGTTGCAGTGATGGATAACAATCTTTAAAAGTTTTTTTTTAAAAAACTTAGTAACTTCCTACTGCCGGTTCCCTCCCTGAAGCTACCCTACCTGTTGATGTTTTATCAATGGCTGTTGCTCAGTTCTTTCCCCCTCACCTGGGCCTGTTCTTTGAACAGAGATTGAGGGAAAGGCTCTGCAGACAAAATAATCTGTCTTGTAACAAACACACTAACATCATTTGTAGTATTTTTGGTCAATGGTGATCTGCCATTGCAACAGAAATTCACAGCAACTGAAGATGCACATCTTCTAGGAAGTGTTAAGCTATACAGCATACTACAGTCTTTCAGCACACCTAACTTCCTAAACCATTTCCACCTTGAGCTTCCTGACCACGTACTACCTGCAACACATAGGAGTGACCAGAGCATGTCAGCATAAGTCTACTGCCCTGAATCAAACCTGACAATGTCAAACTATTGATTCTTACGAGTCGACAGATGAGATGCACCTAGCTAAGAAACTAACTTACTCTGTTCTTTTCCCAGCCTCAAGACGTTCTTACATTAAAAGCAGCTGGCAACAACACATGCAAACTGTGATGCTTCCTTTTGTTCCAAGAGTTGCAAAGCCTATACCTTCACTTTCATAACTAGAAAAGCAACAAAAAAACCATCCCAGCAATTTCAAGCAGAAGAGTTATAAGACAGTACTAATACACAGAACAACTGTAAAATACTCCTCACGTTTGCTCACTTGGAAACACCTTTCCAAAAAGGTGTTACACTTGCATGAATTTAAATAGACAATGAAAAATCTTCTACCATAAGTACTTCATTTCCAGTCCACAGCGCTGAAAGGAGATAGCAGAAGAGCTGTCACCTTCCCCAGTCTTATTAGTGGAAAAACAAGAAGATTTTGTGTATAAGATGTCACTATCTAGGCTGTACCACTATTTCTTTAAAAGTGTGTCAAGTCATCTAAAAGGCCTGACAGGTAAAAGGTAAGCAGATACCAATAACTGAGAAAGTCAGATATGATATAAGCATTTCTTCTACAAAACACCATATGATAAAGCAATCTGGCAAATGTTAGAAGACATAATTGTGTTAATATTATTAAGAAGAGATACTTGAAAGAGAAAAAACAGTATATAAGAGTGCTTATCATCTCACATATATTTGTGTATACAAACACACACAAAATGCCCTCCAGCTGATAAGCAATGAAATGCAATACCACCCAGTAAATATTTCAGAGGCAATGAAAAAATTCTTAACTATCCTAAAACCACAGTGCTCACAAATGTCAGGCTCATTTAATGCCCCAAGATAACAGATTTTCAGCTACATCTCTAAGTATAATTAACAATTGCGAACCTATTAGAAAAATGTGTATCATCTAAATGCTGATTTTAATTTTCCTTGAAGTGGAAATATGATTTTTATTCATTCATGTGCACAGCATACTGAGATATGTACAATCTGTAAGCATCCAGAATAACCTCACTTAGATTTACAAAGTAAACACTTACTCACTAGGAATTATTCTAAGGAATAAAGCACTGAGTGCTAAGCTGACTTCTGGCTTAATTTGCTTTATCTGCAGCGTAAGACTGAAAAAATCCATCATCATGTGAAAAAGAAAATGACAAGTGCTCCTAGAGGAAGAAAAAAGAAAACTCAATTGCAAAGTCAGCCCTCTCAAGCATCACTCAAGATAAGCTTTGAAACACACCTTGGTCACCATATACAAGCAGGTTAAGAAAACACCTTTCCTGTATTCCCACCATTCACACACAATAATATAGTTTGGTACATATCAGGAAAAAGAAGAAAAGTGCTGCTGTTGATATCAAAACACACAGAACTAAGCCTAAGGCAAAAGACTATGCCTTTTTTGGCCACCAAGGGACAAAAACATGTTCCAGTTGTACAGAAAACCTTTAGGTTTTCCTCAGCTTCACAGATTTTGAAATATTTAAATGCATATTAAAAGTTTTCCTAAGCAGCAATATAATTATCCTTTCAGAAAAAAGTTTATCAGTGCAACTCAACAGCCCTGGAAACTCCCGATTAAAGCAATCACATCACTACCAAAAAAGGAAAGCCCTGTCATCTCTGATAAAAAGGCAGAGTTCAACAACTTAGTCCTCTTCACTTAAAATTACATTAAAAATACCTATTAAAGTAACTGCAAAGCTGTAATTTATACTGCAGAATAATTAGGCTTTCACCTCTTGCAATTATTTTTAATCGTATTTTCTTGTCCAAATAAAGGAAACTGCTGCTGCTGCACGAGAGGAAACTTGATTAGACACTACAATGTAAAACTGCAAGAGTAGCTGTACATAAAAGTACTTTTAAAAGCACACGGAAAAAACTAAGAGGCTAACTTTTTTCATCCTGATTTCCCTAGAGGTATTTTCCACATTATACATAACACTGATTAACCAATTATTTCAGAGAAAAAGTATGAGACTTAATTTGACATTAGTCTTCAAAACCAGCTACATAGCTGAATCAAATCAGCATTGCTTTTGGCAGCAAGAGGAACTAACACAGAAGTCACTAACTCTACTTAAAGGGGGTTTATAAGAAAGACGGGGACAGACTTTTCAGCAGGGCCTGTTGGATAGGACATGGAGTAACGGTTTTAAACTAAAAGAGGGTAGATTTAAACTAGACGAGGAAGAATTTTTTTACAATGAGGGGAGTGAAACACTGGAACAGGTTACTCAGAGAGGTGGTAGATGTCCCATCGCTGCAAACATTCAAGGTCAGGCTCTGAGTAACCCAAGCGAGTTGATGTCCCTGCTCATTGCTGGAGAGTTGGACTAGGTGGCCTTTAAAGGTCCCTTCCAACTCAAACTATTCTATGATAACTCTCAGGGGTGACTTGAATTAAGTCACTTAAATGAGAAAGTGTCTGCAGGAACATTTTTATTGTCTGAACAAATCACTAGTCCTGCTTTTAGGAAGTTTCTTTAAAAGGACAGAGTAGTTTCCCTTTTCTTTGTTCTCAAATAAAAAAAAAAATTACTGTCTAACTATTCATTTTACAGGTCTGTTTATTACTCATTAATCATTTTTACTATGTTCAGACATCAGTTAGACTCAAACTCTAAAAAAGAAACAATGGGATACAGAGCATTCACCATTTGAAGATACAAACATCACATCACAACATTGTACAAAGACAGATATGGAAATCTATTCATCAATTATACCTTGTCTGGTCATATAGACAAAGTTTATAATGATAAAACCTGTCTGTTTATAAGTCTATCATGAACATTTTTTTCGATGTTCATTACTGCAGTCTTAATCATTAAGGATAGATTTTGACCTCTGTGATGGAAGAGCCTCAGTGACAGAACTGGGCATTCAATAAAAGTACACCCCTGAACAGCTTATCTCCATTTGCAAATGGATGTTAAATTATGAGACTACTTAAACACCTGCCTGCAATAAACAAGTTAAGCACACACAGGTGAAAAAATGGCTCGCATTTAAAATATCTGAATGCAATAGGGATGAAGAGTCTCCTAGTTTTTCCCTAGCATTTCAGGACAGGAACCAGAAGAAAAATAAAAAAATCATCACCAGGAACACATCCCTTATCTTACAAGTGAAGCTGGAGCAACTGGATTTCATTCTGTGTTAACTAGATAAAAGAGCAGATTAGAAGACAGCCAGTTTAAGAAAGGCAAATTCCTCTTTTAATGCAACAAATCTGTATGGTAACACTACACCAAAAGACTGTACCAAGCCACCTGGTTTCAGACAGGTTCACTGAAACGTAGGAGATCCTTCTAAAAGATATTGCTTCCCAAACTCTGGGAAGCTACCAATGAGAATAGTTTTGAAGACTTTGAGACTTATTTAGATTAAATAAGTTTAAATATTTTTTTCTTTAAAAAAAAGTTTCTTTGCCAACAAATATTTCCTGTTTTTTTATTTCTAAGTGATGCCAATGCAAGGATGGTTTCTGGAAGAAGGACAAATTTCAAGCTTAAGTTATTCATTACCATAAAAAAACCCAAACAATAAAAGTCCTGGCACTTTGACAAAAATGATGCAAATTATAAACTTCTTCAGAGGTATAGAAGACTTCATAAATTATAAAGTCAGCATGACAAACATTTATAGCCAATGGTTTCTGAATCTCTGCAAGTATGCCTGACTCTGCTATGAATGTAAGTTTGTCATCATCCAGTCAAAGCTCTAAATCACTTTATCAAGTGACACAGACATTTCCAAGAGACGTTTCTTTCTGTCTTGTCTGAATTTGTGCAATTTAAAAGCAAGAAATAAGCATCTTTGTAACCTGCCCAAACTACCAAGCCAACATATAGCAAGCCAATAAACGACCTCTGTTCAAAAAGTTATAAATAATGACCCAATTATTTGGGATGGCTTTTTTCCAATCAAAATAAAAACCATTCTCCCCAATCCCAGGAAAGAAATATTAGAGCAGAAACCAACTGCGAAACTCTACGTTTAAAAGCACAGATTCTCCTCCCTCTCCCCACACAACTTGACCAGTACTGTTACGCAGGTAGCAAAACCAGGCATAAATCATAAGGTCTACAAATTAAAAATCATTATAGCTGCATTTTATTCTTTTCACTTTCAGTCAGCATCTTGTGTATGGACATACTTTATTTGAAAAGAATTTTCTAAAACTTACCATATATATGAAAAGAGGCACAATGCTCTGCAATGCTCCCATATACTGTCCAAGAGCTACGTTAAATCTTTCAATATAGAGATCTGGAGGGCTGGCCTGCAAGAAACCGTAAAAGTCAGGTTGTAATTTGAACAAGAGAAAGATCTGGAACAGCATGGGCTATGCTTTCATAGCAAACTCAAAAAACTACAAAGTATTTGATACACTAAGTCCACACAAAGCAAGCCACACATCATTCCAGAGTTTCTGCTATAACTCCCTCCAGCAAAAACAGTTTTCTTCAGTACCTGGTTTTTACCTAGGACTGTATGTCAGTGCCCAGCAAAAGGCCCATTCAATAATAAATACTGTATGCCTGTAACAAACTAGCATTTAGCATATGCAAATAAAAACACTTATTAAAGACCAGACCTTCGTTTTGAAAGAACTATCTGTCACGTCTAGAATCCATAACCAAATTTCAACAAGTGCTGCGGTGTGTGCTCCGACCCCCCTGCAAGTTTTTACTCCAAGACAGCAGGGTGGCATTAAGCTGCTGCTTTGCATCTGAGCTGGCAAGCGGCTCATCCTCCATCTCCAGGGAGCACTGTCCTTCACAAAAAACATTTTTAAGTTTTTGCTGGGTCACCTAAGGCAAGGCAAGGCAAGGCAAGGCAAGTATTCAGGGCACTGAGTTGGAGGGACTATGAAGCAATGCCTTCAGAAAGAGCTCTGCACCTGGCGTCCTGCACTCTAGATCAGGCTCATGAATATCTCCTGCGGTGCTCCAACACACAGCATTACCCTGTAGCCCCAAGCAAAACTTTGCTATACAAAAACTGAACGTGCCAACTTTATGATAGGCCTCGCAGAGCTCACAGTGACAGCGCTGCTGTTTTCTGTGTACAACACCAACTTTCCCAAAGAATAAAATAAGGAAGCTAAAAAGATCTGTTCTGCCCCAAGCGTAGGTAAGTTGAGAAGGGAACGAGAAAAATGGGAAGCACTGATCACTGTTTCTTTTATAAATATTTATTTGGAGGGATGCAGGGGAGCTGAATTAGAGCGTTCAGGAGTGCACTTACACACCCAGGGATGGAAGTGAAGCTGGGGTAACGTGTTCTGCCACTATCCCCCTCTCCATCCCAACCCACCCACGTACAGTGCTCTGTCTCTGGCCCAAATCCTTCTGCTGTCCCAACTATGGTCTTCTCAGAGGGGGGTGGATAGCTGCCCAAGTATCTACTGTTCATATGCATACATACACACGCCTATACACACCCAAGGACAAAGTGTTGCTTGCTAGTAAGAAGCAAAACTTCTCTTCCCTTGCACCATTTTCCTCTCTGACAGTGCCAAGCCAGAAGAGGATGGAGAATGCAGGAGTGACTGGGACCTTGCAGGAAAAGAAGCTCAAAGATTTTTCTAAAGCTAAAGCATCTGTGGCGTGAGAAATGCCCTAGGCAAGCTGCACCTCAACCACCTTATCAGAACTTAAAGCTCTTTCTTATCTTTATGAAGCAGTTTTCTCAGCCTTTGTATGGACATTCACCAGGGGTCCTAAGAGAACAGTTAAAATTCATGTTGACTTTTTGCTCTATTAAGTATTCTAAATTTATATAAGTTTTTTTTTCTTTAAACTACTTTCTTTTGCCTCCCTCCCTAATATGCTTAAGTAACACGCGTGTAATTTTCACAGTAAACATCGATACATAGCAGACATTTCAGAAAAGAAAGCAAGACTGGCAAACGAATAAAGAGTGTTACTCCACATGCTGTTGCCAAAGGTTATATGGTTATTCCTCATTTTGATAATAAGTTTTTAATCTTACTGCAGATGCAGTTCTCAGGGCTGGCCAAGCAAATTTTAGTTCAAAATGCCAACAGTGTATAAAAGTGGCTATGAAGTCCAAGGACTCCCTTTCATATACAGTTACATATACAATTTATTGCAAATAACATGCAATGAAATCTGCATTTCTAAGCAGTATGTATTCCTGCTTCACTCCTTTTTAACCTCAACTTTAAATATGGTTATACTCTCTGATTTGTAAAGACATGGTATACAGCTTCTAAGATTAAAGGCAAAGGAAAATTCTACTTCAAAGAACATGTCAGGCAAAAAGGAGACCACAGCCTGACACAGGGCATCCCTCATCTCTCACTGACAGTCTGTACTTTTCATTAAAAAACAAAACAAAAACATAAAGAGAATTTCTCTAGACAGTGTGTGATTTAGTCCCATGAACAGATTCTAGGCAATGGTATACAGCCATTCTGCCACTCTTTTTACAGGAGACATTAAGGATTGGTGTACTTTTCCTCCACTGAAGATGAAAACTCTGCTAGCTCACCTCACAAAGCCTGTGTCATATTAAGGGAGATGTTTTAACAGGGAACAACAACGGCATAACCAGCCATTTCCCGAGAACAACCTCAAGAGTCCTTTAATGGAAGGATACCTGGAAGCTGTTCACCACCACCACCACCTTGCAACCAGGTGGAAAACAACTGCTCCAGATAAAGACAAAATAGCCAAGAAAAGTCCTGACAGCTTCAGGGGAAGTGGTCACTAATGTCAAGCAAATATCAGGTCTTGGTCTTCACCTCTGGAACACAAAATCACGGTGTTAACCGCTTTATCCGCATGAGATACCTTTCGGTTTTATTCTCCTGATAGTGTTTCATGTCAAGCCTCAACAGTCAAGACACTAACAGGAAAGTGCAGACACAGAACCATCTGTTTTCAGTTCATTAAGGTATTATTGTATGGCTGCTCAAAACTGCTAGACTGAAATAGATTACACTTTTGCTAGACTCAAACTACTTGTTTGAGCATAAGAACTTTCTTTACATCTCTACATTCACATTAATAAGACAGGAACTGGAGCGGGACTAGCTTTACGTAAACTACATGAATCCTATAATCTAAAATGCAGTGCATGGCACTAAATTCATGCGTAAATAGATGTTGCTAAAATTCTATTAAACGGTCATCACTAGAGTAGAACTTGCATTTAAAATCTATACTTATTCAGCTATAGCTATTATTTAAAAAAAAAAATCAAAAATAAAGAAACTCCTTAGGTTGACATTTTTCACCCTTGGTCCTAGTCCAGAAGAGGTAACACATACATTCAGGTGTTTTAATTACAGGGGGTTGAGTGAAATTAAGCATGACATTTACTTCTTACAACCCCTCAGAAAATATTAAGTCTTTAAATCCATTCCCATCTTACCTGAGGCATGTATTACAGAAGCTATTCAAAGAAAGAAAAATACACTGCTAGCCTAAGGTTTTCCAGGAAGGAAGAGGATCCTTTGTTCCTTCACTCCCCATCCTGAATCCTATCAAACTGTCAATTCAGTTCTTTGGGTTTGTTTGGTCGGGTTTTTTTTCTCTAAGACGCTCTATATGGGGAGACAGCTCAAATCCTCTCCTACATTTGCTCCCAACTACCACTCATAGGGTTAAGAACAGTTTTCCAGTAGCAACTATACAGTGCGTCTGTCCACGGGAGCACTGAATCTTCGGTCAGGTTTCTCAAACTGTGATGCAGTTGCATTTGCTTAACATCTTCAGCTTGGTTTTGAGTCAACTACTTCTTAGCATAAAATACTATGGCTGCTGTTAAAAGCTGATGTTAAAGACATCGTTTAATCTCCTTACACACCATAGTGGACATCTCAGCACCAAGAGAAATGTGAAGTAACAAGAAAACACATTTGAGAAAGGATGACATGGAAGACAAACATCTTCAAACAAAACAAGCAATTATAGACCCAGTATACTAAAGTACCTTTCCCTTATTTGAAATCTACTATCTAGGCATTTCAATGAACTTGCGGGCAAGAAATCATGTATGTGAAAAAGATGTGGTTTTTTCAGTTTGAAAACCAGTTTGAATATCATTCTTTAACTGAACATACAAATGAAACCAGAAGACTTGCTGCTGGCTCAAGACAGCTCAGAAATGGCTCACAAGAAAGAAACACTAACAACAGTTCTTTGCTTGAGGAATACAAAGTTAATCTGTTTATGAACAGTCATCCGGTACAATCAGCAATATATTCAGTTAATCTATTCAACATTCCTATCTTGCATGGGCAGTTTCACTTTTCTGGGAACATGCTCACTGCCAAAATGCCAGCATACGTGCTGCAGCATCTCTCCCACGTCTGCCAAGTGAAAAGGGAGAATGGTTACAACTACACAAATTAACCTGCTATTCATGTAAGTGGCCTGAATCTTTTAAGAACGAACACTGCTTTTCTCCAGAAAATGTAATTTCTTTACTTTGCCTTGCAGACAATTTCTGTGATGCCCAGGTCTACCTCACTAGACAAGGGTACTACTAAAACTTTTTATAAAAACAGACATCAAGCCAAAGTACAATTCATTCAAAGACCAACTGTGTCTTCCTACTCGAGTCTGCACTCAAAACTGTTCAAAGCTGTACGGCATCGTGACATTCTCTCATGTAATTGTCTAAGAGCAGGGTAGGCCATTTCCATTCTACGTGTTTGTACAACAAAAAGTCATTGTATCTAAGGACCATCAAAACTCTGTTTAATAGTAAGAAATCTTCAGAACCTTTTTCATCTAGTACATACATATTCGTTTCTGCCATATTTACTTGTATCTTTCTGTAATTGTATCAGGATCTGCAGCACCCAGTGTAGTGTGGCAAGGAACTAAAAATGACTGCAGGAACACAAGACTTTTCAAAAAGCTGCAGGCAAGGATGCTTTTCTCAGGTTAGTTTGCTCCTCACAATGTCATTTTTAATGACAATTCTGGCAATATGGTGACTCTACCTCAAATCAAAAGTCATCTTTTCCATGTCCACACATGAAGATACACACATTTCTAACACTTCTGGTTTCTGCCATCTGAATTCTAATACTGACCATTCATTTGATCTGATTCAACTCAGCGTGATTCACAGCAGTAAAGGCTTGTTTCACACACAATTAAGCAATGTTCCCCCAGCAAAACTGATGAATAAATGCCTATGGCAGTGGATGTTTTGCTCTTTTTATTCCTTTTAAATATTACGGATCAGATAAATGGCCAGTCTGAGTCTCCTCTTTAAAAAACAGACTGTCGATACTAACAGATCACGTAGTTGACCCAAACAGACTTTAAGAAACACTAGTGATTTAACATATTTAGTAAGAAAAGAGTTAGGAAATGCAAGTTCTCGATTTCCATTTTTCATCTCTATTTCTCATCTTTTCTACAAGCAGAACATAGAGAGGCAGATTCGTTTTCTACATAAGCGTTTGAGAAACTACTGCAACTATGGAAATTATTTCAAGGAATTAACTAATTTCAAATTAGCTACAGCTAATTTGAGTTTTATTTCTATGCTACAAGAGAGGAGACATGAAATGTGAAGAAGGCTCGCTATGTCCCATTTAGCTAGCAAGTCAAACAATGCCCATACAGTGTCATAAGAATGGGCTTCTTCACATGGATGGAGTATGTAACCTGGCCTCCCTTAAGTACATTAAAGTCTAACCATAAGTTCATTAGCAATCTGATTTACTAAGTTTACACAAAAAACAACCACAGATGATGTTGTCAAAAGTTCTATTTCACAGGCTGGCATAACTGTTCAATTACAACATAGCACTATATAAAAGTAACGTAATCATCAAGTGTACCTTGGAAAGAAAGCAAAATGTATCTACAAAACAGTCTGGGGTAAAATTATCTTGAAGTATAAATATCAAGAACTGCTACGAGGTGGTACCGAGTACACAACTCTGCCCACAGTCAGAATTTCAGTTTTAGCAGTCCCTCAGAGCGCTACTTGGAGGTGTTTTTATACCACCCTGACTACATGCAAAGCTCACAAGGTAAATATGACAAGCCATTTAAGCTTCAGGTTTTTACTCCTGTAATCAGGAGAAATACTGGAAATTACACAACTGCTTCTAAAAGACAAATAAGGAAGTTCAGAACCTAATCTGAAGTTTGGAGTAAGTCATCTGTATTTATCAGATCCGTGTTTCAGAAAGAGCTGGGGCAGGAAATGACAGGCTCCTCACCACTGGATGGCAAAACGCCGTATAACCACAGGGGACAAGTGGAAGGCAAACACAAGACAGAAAAGAAGAAAGGAAAAGGCAAAGAAGGAACAGATTGTCCACAACAGGTATTGCCGACTTATTTTTAAGAACAGATGGCAACAGACAGTGACATGATACAAGGTGCTCAGCTCCCAGAGATTTGGCAGTCCTCACAACAGCAGAATGGCTTTTACAGTAGCCCGACTCCAATGCATATTCTCACAAGGAAACAACAGGTGAGAAGCTATTTTCATACACTGCACCGACTGGTTTGAGAGCTGACAAGACAGAAGGCTGAGAAGTTGTAAGGATTAATATGAGGCAGGAAAGCTTTCTGGCATTGCACAGTGAAGACCCTAAATCTGCAGGTCCTCCGGGCCACACAGTAACCACACAAATTATCTACCAACTTTAGCAACTGCTCAGTTCAGTCATGTTCTTTATAAAAAAAAAAAAAAACAACAAACTATTGTTCGTAATTTAAAAAAATACACACATACATACACATGCTTACATATCTCAAGACATGATAGAGGAAAAAAACCCCAAGCCCTCTGGCGTGTTCAGGAGCCTAAGTACACCAGCAGCAATTGGCTCCAGATTTAATCCAATACTTTTAGACAGATGGAATTTAAGCAAGAAATTCTGGTATTTTAGCTCTACCACTTCTGTTTGATTTAAAATAGAAACAATGCAAGCAAACCAGTGTTTATCTACTCAAGAGAAAGACTGATTCTCACTTACTAACTTCAACAAACATAAAAATTACATACAGTTAGTGAATTCAACTGTTTCTGGTCAAGACAAAGAAAAAAGCAACAAACACTCACAGAAAAAAACCAAATAGATCCCTTTTTCTCTTGTCTCTAAATGAAAAAAGGGTGCAACCTGACACAGAACTGCTTCTCAGCTCTCAGTCATTTCCGAAAGGAATTATTGAGATTACTCTAACCAAACAAAAAATATTTCACTGTACTTGCACAACAAAGCCACTTTTGTCATGGGCCAGCTCAATGCCTCGGTGCATTTTGATTGTCAGTGCTTAAAGTACTTCCCAGTGTCTTTTGTTGCAGAGACAGGTAATGGGCAGAGTACCTGATTTTAAGTGACTTTATCAGAGTGCATAAGAGTAAATCAAGCCAGAAACACTAGTGCCTAATGCAAATATAGTTTTATTCATTTTAAAAAGAGAGATGTATTTAACTTGAAAGCATACACCTGTATATCCACCCAACCTCGTACATCTGAATGACTCAGCACCTACCCACAGAACCAGCTGTCATTATTCTAAACCACAGCATAATGGGCTATGTCCATTACCAATAAAATGTTTCCAAATAAAGCATCTTGGAAAAATCATCTGTATACTACAGGCTTCAAAAACCTCAAGATAACAGGAAACTTGTTCATTTGTGTTTTCTGCAGCCATCCTTTTTTTATTATTATTTTTTAAAGCACACAAAATCCACAATTCTGATCAACTCAAGAATTACAGAAATTTAATTTTCAATTACTGGAACCTTCACATGGCAAAACTCAGTATTACTAATGCAGAGAAACTGGTCAGACATCGACTACAAGAAAGGAAGGCAATCCTTGCTCAGTCTTTCCATAACTGAAACAGCCTGAAGAAAGTATCATTTACTTACACGTATCGTAAGGAGGAAGCTAGAAATGTCTTAGGATATAGGAGGCCTCATATGAAAGAGCTGATGGTCTGATGACAAGCAATTCATCTCATCTAAATGTACTACTACTCAGCAGGCAACGTTCACTGCTTCTCACCCAACGTCTAACATGCAGAGAATATATCATCCCGCCCACATTTTCACAATGCCTCTGCCACCACTGAAAATAATTTTTTTTTTAGGTGAAAATCTTTGAAGCAGACCTTCGGGAGTGCATGTGGTGACAAACACCAAAGCCACACAAGGTGTCCTGCAGTCTGGAAGAGCAGAAGTCATGCAGTGGACGACCAGGGAGTGTGTGCATGCTCCTGTGAGACCACGGGGCCCCAGCTGCAGCATTCGAGACACCCAGCTCAGGACACCCGAGTGTCTACCACTCTGCTGACTTCAGTTGAGGCCAGCTGGTCAGGCAAGCTGAGGGCTAAGCACTCAGGGACTAAAAAAAAAAATAATACAGGGAATTTCTGCAGTGAATGCCATGTGGAAAGAAGACAAACTCCAATAAGGCTAGAACCATGCAAGAGCAGGTCTGATCGGTCCCCTGAGATGCTCCCACTTTTACTATCTGGCATCTGACAGTTTTACTGCTTTTGCTGCTGATGAGTGGTTCTTGTAGGAAACAGCTTGCTCTAGCATGTTGGTTACATGCAGACATTCTGCAATCCTCTTGCCATTAAACTGTTGCACCTCTATGCAAAGAAGTTGCTCAGCTTGTCCAGAATAAGACACTGCATTTGCCTGCCATTTCAGTTTTCATGATCATCTGCTTTCTCACACAGTCCTGCTTATATTGGGCAACATTTGCATCCCTGCACACAAAAAGAAATACAATTATCTTGCATCAAGTCACACCATGCCAATTAAACAGAACTCTGCAATTAGATTAAATATTGTTGGCAGGTGGAATGAGTTTATGTCAGAGAAAGCAAAACACCACATACTGTGCATTAAAAGGATTTGCAGATATAGGTGTTTTTTATTGTTTGCCTGTGTGAACCAAAAATTTCCAAGTGACCACCATCTACAAAGTAATTTGCTGCTGTTGCTAGGGTAAAGATCTGGCACCACATTTTCAACGTAAAACCCAAGTGACTGAGTGTCACCAAAACGTATTAAGATCAAAGAAGCATCAGGATAATAAAATATACTGTAATAAAGTAATTTCTTAAGAGTAAATTTCACAACCCACGGTTAAAAGTTTCTTTACAGGACAATCTTCTGAGGCACATGAGTTTTACTTCAAGCAGCTCAAAAAGATGGATTTACCATCCAAAACCAAAGTCATGCTCATGTCAGACAAAACTCACGTAATACACTCCAAGATGGTATCATGTTATATTACAGTCCTCTTGCTACCTGCCACAAGGTGTGTCTAACCTACGTAACTTTTGCAAGACAAAGACTGCATTAAATATTTGCCTCAATTATTCTTTCAACAACTGATGTTCAGAAGGCAGCCTTGTTTTTAGGCAGAAGTATTTAAAGCATATACGTGTTAAAGCAAACTTGAAAAGCAGCTGCCTCAGTTAGTTTTGGAACTTCACAGGAAACAACCAAGGACTACCACAGAGTAAAGAATTTGGAGTATTCCCAAATTCAAAGCAAAGTAACGCAGTACACTACCATGGGGTGTATCAGAACTGGCCAAACCAGTACAGCTGCAATGATTTGTAGTTCTCACAAGCAGAAGAAAAGTGTACAGGTTGCACCAGCTCAGCAGAACCAAGGGAAGGCTTTATTTTAAATACTGTGTCCATCTACTCTAACCCATTTTTACAGAACAGTGAGGCTGTCATTCCACAAGGAATACAGAAATCGTAAGAGAGAAAAGAAGCAAAGAACATAGCTCAAGACGACCTAGATATTCTATAGTCAAAGGTTGCCCCAAAGACTGTGCCCATTAAATGCAGGGTGGTTATTTTTCTTTATAAGGAAAGCAACAAGAGGAAAAGACTGAAACTAGAAGGCCATAAGAGCGATCACAGTGCCACAGACTTGGATGGGAATGCATGCTTAGCCAGAAGTACCTGATGCAGTTAAAAGTAGTAAGACTGCTTTTGACTGACAAAAATTAGTTACCAATTGTTAGAAGCACTAAAGGAGCTGCTGTAGTTTAGGGTTCCTTTGTATTTGGTGTCTCTACCTGACCCACTGCAAGTCGGTATAGAACTCAAACATCAGTTATGGAAGTGATAAAAGCT
>NW_009637316.1:0-11561 GCF_000690535.1 Cariama cristata | reverse complement strand
GTAGGGAAATAAAACACTGTTGCTGCTACAGCAATGACAATTTCAAGAACGTGCCTGGAGATTCTAGCCAAAAAGGAATTTTCAACAAGGAATACACATGAAAACAAACATGGATGCACAAGTAAGATGCAGAGAAGGATAGGGATACACAATCTGTATTAGGACTGCTGTAAACCACTGACATCTAGAGATAGGCAAGAAAAATGCAGAATAAACTGTAGCACAAAACTTTCATATGCAATAATTCCTAATTTATACTTCACAATTCATATTTAATTCACTTCAATTTTTTCCTTTAGATTTTCCCTTTCGTGCTGCTTGTGATGCACAAGGACCATAAACCGTTTCTATAGACTAACACAGCAATGGCAGACATCCATGTCATGTGCTCAGATCATGTTTGACTGAAGCATTTACACCCTAGATTATACTGCAGATTTCCGTTCTCTAATCTTTGATTCTATATTACATATTCATGTTTAGCTATGCCCTCTACATGGTTCAGATGTCTAAGGCTAATCAGTGCCATACAGTTGGATCTAGTAGTTGGTATTCTGTCTGACAGCCAGTTAGCGAATGAAGTCGTCCACAATTTAGTAAGCTAGTGTAAATCAGTCTTAATGGCAATCCCCTCCATGGGCCATCTACATGCTGCTCCGATATAATCACAGATCCCAGGAAAGACAGAATTAGATTGTGCAGCTTCTTACCTGCAGCTCCTTTGAGACTCTCTCTAAGTGGTTAGTTATCTTTTTTATTAGGTCACTATACATCTGTTCCGAATGCTGCTGGCATACACACTTATACACACAACTGCAGAAACAAATATAGGAACAAACAATGAACTTACAACAGTTTGCAATGAAGGGTTACAGACTTCAAAATATTTTGTTCAAGTCTCAATTTACAGGATAATAGAGTTAACTGAATGATCGCTGAACTTTTAAATACAGCCCTAAGATTCGAGTGAGCTCCAGCAGACTCTTGAGTCTCCTCTGGAGGCCCCAGTGTGTCCATCCCATTCCCCCTCCCCAAACTCACTTTAACTTATGAGTTCTCTTAAGAGTGCACTCCAGAACAGCCAGGATAATTCTGTCAATAGCATACTCCTAATTCTGGCTTTTGTCTCTCCTACATGAATGAAGTCTCCATTAAAATAAGCAGGTTTAATGATTACATGCATATTCTAGGGCAAAAACTTTTTTAAAAGAAGGGCAACGCTGACAAGCAGTCATAGAAGTTGCACCAAAACTGTGCTGGCATTTTAAAAAGAAATGGCGAAAGTTCTACAATTACAGACCCAAGCATATTACTCCATCCTTTGTTACTTAATTTCTAAGAACCGTAATTCTAATTAATAATAAAAAAAGATGCAGAGAAAGAACAACAAAACTTTAATTCTATATTCTATGGCTTGGCTGTGTTAACTCTGGTCTTCAGTGTTACCTTTGTTTTTTAAGAACATTTTATTGCTCTCCATAACTAACCAGTAGCATATACATATCCACATATATAACATAACATATCCGCAAAATAAGGCTATGTATGAAAACATATTTACCACAGACGTAAAACAAATACATATACTACTTTCAGCAAGTAGCTACATTAAGGTAGTCATCATCATCAGGACTAACATCAACATTATCTGTACCAAGCAGCTTTTCCTTTTCTTGAATCTTTCATTCTTCGAAGTCAGCATTTTGAAAGCTAGCTGCCAAAACCCAAGAGGCACAAGGAAGACTTCACCTGGTATCTTGGGCAAGTCAAATCACCTCCCCACGCCTCTGTTTTGCTCCCCTCTCCCTCCAACCCTCTGCATGGCGTACTGTGACAGCGAGCAATTTAGGCCAGAAACTGTTCCTTACAACACGCTCAAACAAACTAGCAAGGTCCAGATCCCAGACTTGAATTCCGCAGGTTTTTAATAGCACCAAAAGCCTAAAGCTATGGTACAGCAACACTGTGTCATAATTCCCCTACAGAAACATTTCAATTCTTTACTGAGAAGGTGGTACAGTGACAAACAAACTGCAAAGATGGGATTAAAATAACTGTAGACTATGGGTTATTGGAATTTTCTAATGCAAGTGAGAGGTTAAGCATCAACTCCAAGCCTTCAGGGGCCAAGACAGCACTCTCATTCAGTAACTGCCACCCTCAAAGTCTCCTGGAGGAAGGTTTTACAAGTGAATTATCAGTAACTTTTAGAACTTTGTATTTATTCCCTTTGACAACTCCAAAAGCCCCAAAGACACAGCATTCACCTCTATGCAAAGTCTGTTCATTTGGCAAACCATGCTATTTCTTAAAAACCAAAAGACACCCCACACCTCTCCTACTATTATATTTTAAAAATAATTGAGTTTCTGTAGTTTGATATTATTTAAATAACAAAGTCATAGTGTTTCTTTTACATTGAAGTTTACAAATAGCAGATCCTATTTTGGAACAAGCAAGTGCAAAAGACATTTTGGTATGATGCAGTAACAGCAAAAATATCAATTTAATTTGAATCAAAGAGAGAAACACTGATAAGAAAAGCCCGACTGATTTTTGTGATCCCTTACAAACAAGCCAGCTAGGTAACAACAGCAAATGGCCATACCTTTGTTTGCTCCATAACTAACCAGTATGTAGCCACTTCCAAGAGCTGACCACTTCATTCGCAATGATGTAACTAAACTGAATTTTAAAGTACAAGTCTGCTTAGTGTTACATACAATACTGCTGTACCTACTTTTGCAACACACTCTGTAGTCTAACACCTATCTTAGTAGGTACGTGCAGAGTGTGTTTACATTTTCTTTGAACACTTCTATTTAGAGGTTCCTTCCCCATTTTCAGATCCTGTTTTCAGTTCCTGATTGTGGGCTGATTCTGTGAATCATCCTTGCCCTGCTATTACCCAAAAGAAGTCACCGGCTTGTTAGGCCTTTAGCGTAACCAAACACCTTAAGAAAAGGAAAACCCAAGCAGGACATTAGAAGGTAAGCGTTTATTGAGAGGTATGAAGATCTGAGATCTGTAAGATGTCTTGAAGAACAACGATCTAATTGCACTGTACCTGGGAGGCAAATGATGCCAGAAGTACAACTTAGCTGTTCACATTTTCCTCATCTCAAAGTGTCCTTCACATCTCTCTGTCAATGTATTTAACCCTTTCAATAGGAAGTGACTATGCACAGGTAGGCTTTGGGCTCAAAGATGAAAACAGACACTAATCATACTTTGGTACCTTATGGGTAAGCTGATCTGTAGTAAATATCTGCATACACACCTTTGAAGTTATCTCCTAGCTTTCACAACTCTGGAGTAGACGCCTACAGTTACCACTGATCATGTCAAATAGAGTAGTTTGGGTATCTAATAATGTATTTTGAGTTTGCATTATGGAAACCTTGATTCCTTTAGTCAGCACAAAGACGATGAAAAAGACCACTGTATTTTCAGCTCAATTTCACTGTAAAAAAATATAAAAGACAGGTAGCTGTTTGAACCACTTCAAAAAACCTCTTTTTCAGACTAAAGAACTAGCCTAGGGAAGTAGAGAGGATCTAAACCTCAAGTCTGCTACAGACTTTCTGTAATACTCCAAGCAAGCATCATTGTTAAATTCAACAAAAAAGCAGCTTTTCTTCCATTCTCAATCTATGTTGTCTAGATTTTAGGTCAAGCAAAGTGACACCCTCTAAAATAAAATAAATAAAAAAACCAAAACTCCTGGTTGGACAAGGCTGTGTCAGAGTAATGACATCCACAGGTATCATTTTTAAAAGAAAACTTAAAGACGGACACGCTAGCTCTATCAGTTAACACTAAACTACAATCTTTCGTTTTGGTAAAATGCATGTTACAGACATCTGTGCATCGTTACAATACTGCATCAAGTGTCACCCTGATGCATAATGGTTACTTATGAGAAATTTAAAACCCATTATTCCTTTAATAAATAAAACTTTTGAGCAGTAAAAAGATGGTAAAGATGAACTGCAGTTATCTGAAAACCGTAACTAGGTACAGATCTACTCTAGGTATTAGAGCATGAATTTTGCACATCTACTCTTCATCAGAGATTACTATGGGGAGATGTTTGCTTAACTCTTACTGACGACTGTTTGTACATTGTGGACTTCAAGCTAGGAAAGGGATTTTGATTAGTTACACTAAAGCTGCAAAATGTCTCTCAATTCAAATTGACCATCTCAATTATTGACAGACATGCTGATGTCCGAGTCCCGATAGCAGCAGTTCCAAAATTTTGGAGAGGAAATTTAATAATGCTTTTAACTGGAGTTAAGAGGGAAGACTAAACACCTGCCATTCTTGGATCTGGTTCCCTAATCCAAAGTTTCAAACTGGAGAGACAAAGTGGCTAAGAGAAGTGGGCAGGAGACAATAGAGCTGAAAGCCTCTAAAAAGAGACAGCAGTGACTGAGCTGCCAGTGTTATTCCATGGAGTGCAACACTGTGGTAAAGAAAACCAAGACAGCGGTGCTACTAGTTGCGTTGCTGGCAAGGTCCAGTAGTTTTAACGGCATCTTGGCCAGTAAATGCAGCAGCAGCTACTCAGTTTCCACGCTATTAACCAGTATCCTGGAGACCTCTCACCTACAGAACAAAAATCTCCATTTTAGTCAATCTCTTAAGAAACTGCCAGGTCTCTAAAGCATTTAGCATTTTGGTTTGGAGCAGCAGTGTGGTTTTGAAGCAAATTCCCTACCATCTCCACTACTGTGCACTAGCTTAGAGCGCAGGGCAGTTCTGGTGTGTGACTAGATCCCCATTAAAGCAAAGTAAACTGCAGCTCCAGGCCAGGCAGAAATCAAACGTTCCCCGGACAAGAACGGAGATATAAAGGACTAAGCCTTGTGTCACTCCTTCAGACAGCCTCCAATTGCACATGCAGCGGCATGGCTGGGCAAGGGGGAAATCAGACCAAACCTACCTGATGCAAAAACACAAATGACAGTTTATATGGATGGACCTTGGCACCAGCCGCTTCTATTGACTTCTGCACCTCTACTGCACCAAACTGGTTCCTCTTAGACATGACAAAGAAGCCTTTTGAAATATTCAGTCAAATGTCTACCATGTCAGTCTCTTCTTCCCCCTTGAGGAAAGGGATGTTGAGACCTTAATACATTTCTTAATATATTACAGTAAGCAATTGTGGTGGAGCTTACTTTAATGTTTTCAGCACTTATGCATTTTAATTCTTTAGCATTTATTCCTGTTAACCTGGGATACCAAGATATGTATCTATTATTCACTCATTCCAACCTTTTAAACAATCTTGTACTCCACATAACCTTCTTACTTTCCTCCTCATAAACACAAAATATGACATATACATAGGCTGTGAGGTAAAAATAAATATTTAACTTAGAAAAAAAAAAGTAACGTAGCAGTTAAAAGACTTCCTTACCTGTATATTTGTTCATAGGAGATAGGGATGTAGTCACCAGGACTCTGAGTTAAAAGCTGATCTATGGCACTGTCCAACTTTGGCCAATATGTGCTCTTATAGTCTTCAATTGTTATAACATTCATTACTACAAGAAAAAGACAAAACTACATTCAGTAACTTTAGTTAAAAATTAGAAGCAAGTGAATGCTCTGCAATTTCAGATCACACCACTAAACTGGCCAAGAAAACTGGGAGCAGTTCACTTCCACTAAGATAACTTCATCTAAAACTAAAGACCAGACTTGAATTTGTACCTTCTTATTTACAGGAAATAAAATAAAATCAGAAAACCTGCCAAATCAGTGTTTGGATAGTTCTTAGGGGGCCAAGTAGCAGAGAAAAACAAACTCTTGGGAGTTCTAGCATGACAATATAATTAAATAAAAAGAGTAGTTCAGTAGTTAGTTCAGATTAATAAATCATGCAACTTTGTGAGAGTCTAGAAACACTAGCTCCTCACATGTAGGACAACAAGCTTTGGCCAAGATTGGTAGTTTTCAGAATACTCCTACGCAGTAGAGGTATTAATTTTACGAGTCTCAGGCGTGACCAGCAGCTTCCTTGGCCTAAAAGCTGATGCAATTCCCTCTGCCTCCGATTGCAGTCAGGCTCCCGGGCAACATTTTTGGATCTGTATTACAGTTCCTCCTCCAGCAGGCACAATAATACTCCTTTTCCAGATAAGAAACAACACAGGGAAGAATAGGAGGCATTTAAATTAGCTTTCCCCATCACTCCACGATTTTCCTCCCGATTTTCCTCCCAAGCTTCCCAACTGCACCCTCTTGCGCAAGCCACTCAGCGTGCCTTCACAGACACAGAAGAGTTTTAATCTCTCTCTTTTCAAGGAGGATTTCTGAACTACCCACCGGTGCCTCAGTTCCAACAGCAGCCAGGGTAGAAGGGTTAGCCCCTTCCCTTCGGAGGACCACTCACAGGACTACCTTGCTGGCTTGTCACACCACCATAGCTTCACAGCACCCACGCAAAACAAAGCCCTGAGTATCTAACAGCATGGGGTATACTTCATATGAAAACTCTCCAGCCCAGGAAATCTAAAGTCTTTTCTTCATCTGAACTCCACATGTGGGTCTAGGCTACATGGAACAGAGAAGAAAGATAGTTCCCACCCCAAATAATCCAGTTTAGACACTGCACTGAAAAGGAATATTTTTAATAAGGTTGCATTTTTAAATACAGTAGATTCACTGTTGGGTTTGAGGAGCAACATTTCTGAAATGTTATTTTCAAAAGGGGTTGAAAGGAGCTGGGTAAGTCACTTTTGGCAGCACTATGAAGAACAATTCTAGGGAAACACAAGCAAAACAGCTAACAGTTGTCATAAGAAAGAGTATAAAGAAAATGTGGAATAAAGAGAGGTGTGAGTCAAGAAAGTGACCACTATCTGTACGAGCAGGTATTACAGATTCCTGTTGTGTGTCTTTTTAGGCTATTTCAGTCAGAAACCTTGCTTAGTGAAGACTGTTAGTGCAGTGCTCTCAGTCCCCTTTTCACTCAACCAGTCATTGCTTCACTTCTGCTTCGTACCTGTCAGAGAAACGGATCTAGTTACCATAGTACATGTCTGGTTAGTGCACGGGTCATCACCCCCAAATGCTGCAGGATGCTGTCCCAACACTCCAGCCTGCAATCTAAAAGTACACCGTTTGCTAACAAGCTGATAAAGGTTACGGGTCTGGGTACACAACTACCAGGACATAAGTTAACATGTCCAGCAAGTCAGCTCCACGATGTGAAAGCAGCCACGCAGTGAGGAACAGGACACCACCTGCCTGACAGTAAATTCACCCCTTATTCATCTGCCTCGCAATGACTTGCTTGACTTCTCATCCCTCACAGAGCCCAGACTCTGGGCAGATGTTCTCAGCAGCAGCTTCCACGTAGCAGCTTTACCATTCACGCTCACCAGCAAAATTTGAGCATTTGTGTTTCACTTTGTCACCACAAAAAAGGTGGGTCTCCACAGAAGCACTCTGTTCCACAGAAAACATTAAACTGAAGTAAGCATAAATATCAGACCAAGTGTTGATTTAAGATTTCAATGTATAATCACACCCACATCTGGTTTAACATATTAAGTGAGCTCTATTTGCTTGAAAGAAAGTAGTCACATAAGACTTGAGAACTCTGCAAAATAATTTTTTAACAGGCTGTTGAGATGTCAATTTATATTTCTTTTTTCACAATATGGAAAAAGAAAGAAGTAGCAGAGAGGAGGGCCTGCCCATTAGAAGTACTGCACAGGTAAAGTACAAACCGCTTTTATGAACAGCCCTGGGACACTTGCATAGGAAATACTGATGAGTTCAAAGTAACATTCTAGAAAAGCTTTTTTATTCATTATTTATTCATCATTTATTTTATTTATTATTTTTATTCAAAGGACTCTTACAAGCATTATTTCATTTAATTTCCACACTTCAGTTCTGAAACTAAGACAACCATAATATTTACACAGTGTGCAGTTTTGGTCTCTTAACAATCACTATTTTTATTCTTCTAATCTAGAAAATAAATTACTTTAACATTTTAGTAACTGTCACAAGTTAGTAATGTTCTTTTTTTCTGGCAGTGCTTACATAGACACACAAAAAGCGGAGGATGACTTAAAGTAGCACCCTCCCATTACAAACTGCGAGAACAACCGCAAGACCAGGAAGGAAAGGCGTCACACAAATCCTTAGAAAGAAAAGACAGATTGCCCTTTTAGAAGCTTCTTTAATCTGTTACTTTTCCATCTTTTTAGGATGTCATTCTTAAATGTTTATCCCTACATTAGGCACTCAAGATTTAAAAGGATTTGTTCAACAGCCTCCATTTCCAATCGCAAGGAAAGGTTAATAATAAAAGATTACTTTCATTTTGCTGAGATTTATTAAGTTTCTGGGAAGCGACACGGGTATTTTGTAACAAAGCATGCTAGAATGCATGATTTTATCCACCCACAGAAAGTTTAGGGTGGGGCTGGGAGAGAAATCAATCTGATCAAATGGAAAGGAAGCCAGTATTTTCCAGCAAGTTATAAAAGACTTCATAAGTAAAGCTTGAGAAGCAACTGCTGCTTTTCCTTATACAGAAAAGTTCAAAAGAAAAACTGTTTAAGTCAAATGCAGCAGTGAAACAGAATATGCATGAGCTTCGTATGAGCTTCGTATCATAACCTAGATATTTCAGTATCATAGCCAAAACTGAAACACAACCTGCTCCAAGATACCAAATTCTTTGATATCAACTTCAATCAGAAGAATGGCAAAAACCACTCAGATCGTAAAAAAAAAAACAAACACCAAACCAAAAAGTCCAGGAGTAGGTATACATCCCCCATGAAATTGATAAGAAAAAACTTACAAACACACATAGCTCAAAAAAAGATGTTGGAACAATAATAGGCACAGGATGTGAAGAATAACAATTAAAAAAAAATCATTGATACTGTTGGTTTTGTTATTTAGATAAGATAACTTAACCTGAAAACCTACTCAAAACGCTTACTACGTTCACATATAAAAATATATCCTTCTTTTAAATCTACAGCTAAAAAAGTAGGGGACAGAGCCCGACAGCCTGTCAAGTAAGCAGATATCAGTCTGACAGTTATCTGACAAATATCATTTATCCTGACAACAAAAGTCAAAGAAAGCAGCCAAGCACCTTTCAAAAGCTTTATTTCATCTCACAAAGTGACATATATGAAGTTTTACTGCTTAATTAGCAATGCACCCTACAATCCTAAAATACTTTATCAAAGTGTACAAACTCTTCAAGTAGATGTCTGAGATTAATCTACAGACTTGTAACTATTGCTGTGGCTCTACGCTTCCCTTTTTCTCAGCCGTCCTGCGCATCTTTACACATTAGATTTTGCTACCTCCCCTGCCCGACGCATCCTAGCGTACATTAGCAAGTTTATGAGTCTGCCCTGTAGTTGCTTTCAATTCTATTCTATTTTTACTATGTGTCTCAGTCTGTGTTAAGACTAGTTAGCAGAAGTAATGTTAAAACTTTTTCTTCATCAGACAATTTGCCTAAGCAGCAAAGCACACACACTGCAATGAACTACGTTATGCAACAAGGTAGTCAACAGATTTAATGGATACACCAACGCTCAAAGCCACGTGTGCCCATCCTACACAGGGACTGGGATTTGTAACCATCCTTGCTTGAAAAGGATGAAAAAAAAAAAACAAGAAGGAAAGCCCTTCGAATTCTTCACAATTCAGATACACTGCAATTACTAGTACAGAAGAGTTTTCCTTAAAGTATTACATGCTCTTACTCTTATTTTCTCCCTTACGGCCTTTGAAAAATATTTTTCATAACACTATTGCTTTATAAATCCATAACTATGACTGAAGGTGATCAACTGTAAATAAAGGTTTAGTTACAACTTTATCAAAACATGCAAAATTCTCTTAAGGTGCTTTAGCTAGAAGAAAAGCTATTAAATGAACTATGCATTATTATATCTGATTTTATTTCTGAGCCTCACCAAAATCTCAAGGAAGGAGAACTGGATTTGGCCCCTTTAAAAGATTTTAAAGAGTTTCCACCAAACCTTCTTCCTCCATTATTCCGCCAGCTAAATTAGACCAAAAAAGACCCACCAGACAGCTTTAGTCTGCAACTACAAACATGAACAAAGTCAACAGACTGCAAGTAATTACGTATTGGATTTTTTGTTTTGGAAGAAAGAATCAGGAGGGAGAGACCTATCTGAATGTCAGAAGCACTCTAACTTATCAGAGGATCGCTGGAAACCGTACGTCACCCACATTTTTGAAGTTCACCTGTAGGATAACCTGTCTAAGACTAAGCCTCTGCATCATGAAGCAAGTAAGGCATGAGTCCGTGCTCACTTGACTGCAAGTTCTTCATGCAGCAGCGAACAGACAACTCTCCTATCCAGCTTAAGACTGACAATCAGCTTCTCTACACATGTTCTCCCATTGCTAAGACAGAGTAGGCAGGAGGGGATCTAGCACACGCTGTCTTCCTTTTCATTGTACGTTTACGTCAAAAGTGACCTTTCTCCCTTTTTCTATACATGAAAATTAAACAGAGGAGATTAAGGGATCCTCTGCCAGAGTCAGGATTAGAACAGGCAGAATCCCAACTTAGCTCCTGTACTTTCTCAGTCCACACCACTTGGCTGGACCTGTTCTGTTCATAGACACATTTCATGAAAATTATTCACAACACAAAGGCGCAGAAAAGTCCTAATGAACTTAACTCAGAGAATTTTGTATTCTACAGGAATTTTAATTTTCTTTAAAACAATACTTTAAAACAATCAGTAAGACAGATATGTGTTGTGATACCAATGCTAGGGAAGTGAAAACAAGAACTCAAAAAACATAACCTAAGCAAAATCATGCACAGCCACTTCTTCTCCCCCTCAGACATAAATTGTAGATTAGCTGGAAAGTCACCTTCCCATTTAGTGAAGATCCAGCTTGAAAACCATTTTCATTATGAAACAGAAGGAAAAACTAAAATTCTAAATTTCTGGATTTGGAATTCAAGGAGCAAAACGACATTTCGTTTCAACTGACTCAAGTACTTATGAATCACTCCGAGGTACCTGGAGCCCTGACAAGCAAGGCAGGCAGAGAGACAGAGAGCTCATGGAGTCTGGGAGCCTCAACTTCAAAGCAGCCAGCCTTGGCAATGTGCCTAGAGCCACAAAACCCAGGCTACCAGAGAAGCAAGGATCCAGAAGCCTGAACTTCAAGCTTCTGATCAACTCTGGAGCTGAGCTGCTGAGGAACTGGAGAGGTGAGCTACCACTGGGGAAAGGGGGGGAAACAAAGAAAAAAAGGTGCACTTCCTATCAAAATTTCATCATGGCAGCTACATGGTTACACTTCCAGGAATACTTTTAGCTAGCCAAATCCAAGTTTTCCAACAGTCATTAGAGACAAGGGCATATTTTGCCCAGGGGCATGACTTCTGGAAATAAAAGTAGAATTGAAACACACAGAAAAAAAATCTTCCCTTCCCTTCTCTCAACCTTAGTTCAGCAAAATAACAGAAAAAAATTGTCATTTCTGTTAAAAGCTACATGCAAAAG
>NW_009637315.1:62884-68493 GCF_000690535.1 Cariama cristata | reverse complement strand
CCCAAATGATTCTATGATTCTATGGTTCTGTTCTATGATTCTATGGACCTGTTGGAACGGGCCCAGAAGAGAGTTACAAAGACGATCTGAGGGCTGGAGCATCTCTCCTATGAAGACAGGCTGAGAGAGCTGGGGTTGTTCAGCCTGGAGAACAGAAGGCTCCAGGGAGACCTTATAGTAGCCTTCCAGTAACAGGACCTACAAAAAAGCTGGAGAGGGACTTTTTACAAGGGCATGTAGTGATAGAAGGGGCAATGGCTTTAAACTGGAAAATGATAAGTTTAGATTGGATATAAGGAAGAAATTCTTCATAGTGAGGGTGGTGAGGCACTGGAGCAGGTTACCCAGTGAAGTTGGGGCTGCCCCATCCCTGGAAATGTTCAAGTCCAGGTTGGATGGGGCTTTGAGGAAGCTGGTCTAGTGGAAGGTGTCCCTGCCCATGGCAGGGATGTTGGAACTAGGCAATCTTTAATGTCTCTTCCAACCCAACCATTCTATGATTCTATGATTCTATGATCAGAAAGCAAATAAATTCTCCTGATCATATGATTTTGTAGATCTGAATTGTCTACAACATTGGTAACTATTTTAAATATAAAGCAGTAACTAAGCTTTCTCATGTAGCATACCTTTTCCCAAATGTTCCTTAAATATAACCATTAAAACATTCCTCAGACATAACCTCTAGAACCCCAGTAATCACATGGTTAGTATTATACACTTTCCATGAATCTGTTTTCATTAGTGGTCCTATTTCAGGAATAGCAACTGTGATTTTTTCTTTCAACTCTTACTACTGCTAGTTGGATGCGTTTCCCCAGGAAAGAGCTTTTGTCTTTGAAAACTATGGCAATTTATTTAACTTCAGATGTGGAAGCAGCACCCATATTGAGTTTTTACTTAAAAAACAGGTGATTATTTGGTCTCCTAATCACTTCCCCTTTGACTTCTCTGACATGTATTAAAGATTTAAATTCCTGCTTTCCCCTATTCTCTTCCTATTACCTTTTCTTATCATTATGAACAAGCAGTGTTTAATCTACACAGTAAAACAGAATTTAGGGATATATACTCTTCTGTCTTTGCAATAATAACGTGTCCCACTAACCCATGTACAAACAGCAAGGTTTTCTCCTTTTTCACTATCATTTGTCTCATTGTCAGCACAGACTGTTCTGCCTGCACATTTGTTGGTGTGTGGTAGGTAACTGCCCCAACGTTTGACTAAGTATTATTGTAATAACGTTGAGAACTCCTCAAAAATAAACTACGAGCATTTAGCTGAAACAAACTCACCAAGTAACCTGAAGGAAATGTGTTTTAAAAATCCCTTCAAATTGCTTTTTGTACATCAGATTGTTGTCATGTATATCACTTCCAGTCATGGAGACCAATTGTCAGCCACTACAACATATGTAGCTTTTTTGTTTC
Source organism: Cariama cristata (assembly GCF_000690535.1). Classification (NCBI taxonomy): domain Eukaryota; kingdom Metazoa; phylum Chordata; class Aves; order Cariamiformes; family Cariamidae; genus Cariama; species Cariama cristata. Next base: position 67,062 of record NW_009637315.1, on the reverse strand, counting down.
TGCATTTAGCTTTCTCTAAGACTTTTTCACTCAGTTCCATGGCTGACATGTCATAGTTTCTGACAAAGCCAGTAGTTATTTCTGGAGTCAGATGATTACTTTCCTGTTCTATGTCTTTATATAAAGCTGATGGCCAAGAATATCTTCTGGAAATCATATTAATCTTTGTGCTAATGATATAATTTCATTACTACATTTTCCCCATAGGAGACAACTATTCTTTAAAGACAGCTTCAGTTTCCTGAATTAGAAAGGTCTGAATTGCTTTTTGGTTATTTAATGTAACCATCCCTAACGTTCATAGTTATTTAGCAAATGGAATATTTTGTTTCTGTAGCTGTTAACTGTTCTGGGAAAGGCATCAAATGGGGACACAGTAGTAATTTCTCTCTTAAATATTTTCTTGTGCATAAGTAGAACCAGGTCTAGTACATATATATAATTACTTTTAAAACTAAATACAGCATCATTTGTGTATTCTAGCTACTATTGGCAATGAAATAGTTATCTTTGTTCTCAGTAGCTTCACCAGTAGTTTATGATATGCAATGAAGATTATTTTTTTTCCCCTGAAGAGATACTAGAGAAATTTAATAAAACAAACAAACAAAAAATGCCTAAGGACTTTTTTCTATTTCCTTCTATTGTGAAGTAGTTTTTTCTCAGCTGCTGGTGCTGAAATTCACTTCATATTTCGGGGGATTAAAATCCAACTGATTGACTGTGATATACATAACTGAAATGAACCTTCCACCATATAGCCAAAAATAGTACGAACACCAAGATGTTTGGCAGTGATCATACACTCCCAAAAGACTTTTTTTTTTTTTTAAATGGACTTATCTGGTTTATGCCTGCATGATGTCCCAAATAAAAATTCTGTCTATTAAAAAACAAAAATCTTTGCTATTTCTTAAAACTACATCCTTGCAACTTTTTTTGAAACTCCTTGATTTTACAAATGTTCTTCAAAATTCTTCATGATTTATTCAAAAAGCCATCTTAATTTATCCATTGTGGTATTTCAGATATTACTCTTTGGATCACAGTGGATTCAATGGCTATATCTTAGGGTTGTCCTCACATCTAAAGAACCTCATCATTTTATGGACGTGTTTTGATGTGTGCTTCAGTATGTCTTCCTGGTAAGCTTGGAAGGTGTCTACTGTCTGCTAGTTTGAACAGTGAATTTTGTGGTTTAGGTATTTCATATTGACCTGTTGATGAGCAACGTCTCATGGTGGTTTCTTTGTCCTGCACAGATTCTTTTATTTTTTTTTTTTTTTTTTTTTCCATCGTAGATGGAAATTCCTCCATGTCTTTTGCTGAACAGTGTGAAGTAAATTGCTTTAGATTGCAGTACAGTACTTTACATTACAGGTGAGGGCACTGCTACTAGATAGTGCTGTTGACCCCCCAAAATTTGCCTGGACAACTGCCAGACAAGAAACTAAGGAGAAAGAAAGTCCTTGTAATAAGTGATGCGTTACTTGGTTATAAGATCTCATAAACTAGAATGGAGCATGTAGAAGGAAAGATGGAGTAGGATCCAGTGTCCACAGTAGACTACACAGCTCCTCTGACAAGATGGCAGGGATTGGTTCTGGACAACATCCAGGAATCTATGAAAAGAGGGGAAGGTCCTGTTTTAAAAATGTCAAGGGATAGCACAACACTGGGATCTGTACCCACATACTCACTAAACAGCACCAGCACCCAGACACCTTTATGGTGTTGTACAAGAACTGTTCAGTCTTGCTTATCACAGCTTTGCTTTTTTTGTGGTAGGTGGCAAGTACATTTAATGTCCTGAGGCTGCTGTGAGTTAATTGAGGCTCTGGGTAGGAGTCAGACAGAGCAACTATTTGCCCACATTGTGGAGACCTCTTTTCCCTTTAGAACCGAGTTGAGTGGGTTGGATGCCCTCCCTCTGTTAACTGGCATGACAGGCACATTCAGTTGGTGCCAACATCATCTACATTTAGATAGAGCTGGCACCAGCAGTTCCTGCAGATTATGATATTCCTTGCTGCTGAAGAAAGAAAGAAAGAAAGAAAGAAAGAAAGAAAGAAAGAAAGAAAGAAAGAAAGAAAGAAAGAAAGAAAGAAAGAAAGAAAGAAAGAAAGAAAGAAAGAAAGAAAGAAAGAAAGAAGAAAGAAAGAAAGAAAGAGAAAGAAAGCTAAATAAGAAAGAAGGAAAAAAAAGAGGAAGGAGGGAGGGAGGGAGGAAGGAAGGAAGGAAGGAAGGAAGGAAGGAAAAATAAAAGAAAAAAAAAAAGAAAAAATATGTTAAATCAGGAAGGAAGGGCTGAAGGGCTAGAGGGCACACAGGAACAGAAGGCAGCAGGAAGGAGAAGTTTTGTACTGGAAATGATAGAAAGGATTTACAAAAGCATGGTAACACATTACCAAGGTGTGTACGCCCTTACAACCTCACAGTTGACTGCAACAAATCAGTCCTATTAGTCTCCTGTGTAAATAAATTAATTAGATATCTAGTTCAGTATAATCTCAATCAGATTAATTCTTGCTGAGTAATCCTTTTTTTTTTCTTATATGGAGGGCAAAAATATAAATATTTTTGTCCATTCATCTTTGTGTTTGATGATCAAATGTTCCATGGATACGTCCTTAGCTGGCAGGAACCTTAAGAAATGTGCAAGACATTCATTTAAATTAGGTGCCCTTTTGTATTTTTCAAACATCTTCAAAGAGAACAAAGTATTACTGCAGATTATCGTAGGAAACTTGAACCTATCAAATGCAAGTTAATATATGTGCCAGTGCAAACTACTTGTTCCACCACCTTTCTTCTACACAACCATCAGTTGATATGCTGTACAGCTCTGCAATATGACCTTGTTTAAATAAGAATCTGCTAGACACACGTTTTGAGCACCTGGGATGATAAAGGGATGGGTTCTCATATGTTTGATGAATAGACAGTGATGTTTATGAACATAAATGCGTACCTGAAGTTATATGTAAAGAAATACTTCCATACAAAATGGAAGTATTTATTCTTTGCCTTTCATTTAGTTTTAACATTTCAAAATGAACCTCCCCAATAGGAAGGCAACACTGTATCTTGTGCTGGGTTGACAGCTTCTACCTTTTGTTAATTATCTCATATTAAATTATCATCTACTCCCTCAAAATTATTTAACAAAGCTATTCAACAAAACTATATTATGAATATAATATATTCATAAAAATGCATTTATAGACACTAGGAATGGTCTGAAAACAGTACAAAAACAAGAAAATAAATTTTAAAAAGGCTACATATCCAGGAAATCAATCACAAAGAATAACTGAGTCAGTCGCTGTCAGATAGGTTTAAGCAAAAGCCAGGAGGAAAGGCTAATCTAATGCTTAAGAAGGTGATCTGTGATTTTATTTCTACCTCAGCCAAAGGTGTACTCTCTGCCCTCATTTGACCACAAACAATTTAATTTCTCTGTCTTCAGACTGTAAAATGGGGATGATGTTCTGTCTCTTCTGATTTTCAGTTATTTGATGTTATATCTTGCTTTAACCTGTTTTTGCTTGGGGCTTTTAGGTGTAATTTAAACAAACAATCCTGCCCGTGTGATCTACACTTGTGAGATAGGTCTGCTGTGTTTGGACCACAGTTTGGTTGTGTACTCTGCCCTGCCCCTATTGGACATGGGACTTACAGGGAAATACTGGCGACAATGTCCAAGTTCCATGGTCATTACAAAAGAAGGAGATAAAGGATCTCATCCTGTCTGTCGATGGTACACTACTGAGAAATTTGGGTAATAAGAAAAGTGTTCTCTCAATGCAAGGTTTTCAAGGTCCATATTGTGTCTCTTAATTGTGTAACCTCTGAATTACGTACTTTTCCCTGTAACGTTTTAAGAGCTAATAAAGATTCTTCTTTTTTTGTTTTATCTATGTTTTTAAAAGTAGAATTCTCAGTACTACATTTTTCAAAAGGTGAGTTAAGTACCTTTGCAAATCTTGTAATAATAGGGACAAGGAGAATGTTAATCTGCTGCACTCTTTTCTCTGCTGTTTTTGCTTGTTTAATTATATTAATTAATTTGTGTTCTTCATATTTATTCCCTTCCAAGGTACTTAAAAAATTCTGCCAAGCTGTTCTTATTGTCCTTTAAGGAAAGAAAAAGGAAGGGAAGGGAAGGGAAGGGCAGG
>NW_009637315.1:50270-62766 GCF_000690535.1 Cariama cristata | reverse complement strand
GGGAGGTGGAAGGGAAGGGAAGGGAAGGGAAGGGAGAGGGGGAGTACATTGCTATACGCCAGTAGGAATTCAGATACTTGAGTATTTCGTCTGACATGAAAGACATTTAGTACTTCTACTTAACAATTATCTGGTCCAGATTACAGAACCACTACAAGTGGTTTTATTTGTCAGAAGCCAATATGTTTCCAAGACAAGATCTTAGTGAAACTACAATTTCTAATAAATTTATTTGGTCAAAATTTGAATCCTATAAGTAGACATCCAGCTTGTGTCTTTGCATTTTATTTCTGTATATATTATTTAAGACATCTAACCATGCATGCAATAAGCATAATATTTTGACGCTTTTTCTTACTGTCATTTTTCTTGTTCCTTTTCTTCTGATATATGGCATAACCACAGTTATATCCTGATTTAAAACGTAGCTTGATCTACCATTATATAACATCTAAAATAAAATAGGAATAGAGGGAAGGTCAATGCTGATTGGACTCTATAATTGTTACTTTATATCTATCTTAGTTTTCACTTATTGTGGTGGGTTGACCTTGGTTGGATGCAAGGTGCCCATCAAGCAGCTGTATCACTAACCTCCTCAACAGGACAGTAGGGCAGAAAATAAGATGGGGGAAAAAAACAACTTATGGGTGAAGATAAAGGCAGTTTTAATAAAGTAAAAGCAATGGTCGCTCATGGAAGCAAAGGAAAAAGATTTATTCTTTACTTCCCATCAGCAGGTGATGTCCAGCCACTTCCTGCGAAGTAGGACTTCAGTACCTGTAGCAGTTGTTCCTAAAGACAAACATCACAATAATGAACGTCCCCTGCCCCCCTGCCCCTCTCTTCTAGATTTTATTGCTGAGTAGACATCATATAGTGTGGAATATTCCTTTTGTTCAGTTTGGGTCAGCTGTCCAGACTGTGTCCTCTTCCAAGACCTTGCCCACATCCAGCCTACTGGGTGAGGGGAGAAATGTTGGAGAGACAGCCTTGAAGCTGTGTGAGCACTGCTCAGCAGTAGCCAAAACTTTGGTGTGTTATTAATACCTTTCTAGCCACCTATATAAAGCACAGCACTATGAGGGCTGTTATGGGGAAAATTAACTCCATCTCAGCCAGACCCAATACATCTACTTATAATTATCCTAAACCAGTGAGTGAAGAAGGCTGTGAGGAGGATCATATATTCTGTCTGAAAACATTGCGCTACAAGAAGTTCTGAAAATAAACAAGTTCATTCCCGTGCTAGCATAGTCTAATGTACAGCTTTAATGAAAATAAAATTCACAGAAATTTTTGGACTGGTTTCCTAAGGAAACAAGACCCATTCTGTTTCCCCATCAGTCCCTAACAACCTCTGATCTCCTTGTCCAATTTCTGCCAAACACAGCCAGAGTAAAAGTCCCCCAATACACTACATTCCCACATATCTTGCAAAAATAAACTGCTGTAGAGAGAAGACTCAAATTCACACTTTCCCTGAGGAAAGTCTTGGCTGTACCTTAGCTTTGTTCCACTCTACATGGAACTCATCTGGGAGGAAGAAAATAAGAATTCCCATTTTTAGAAAAAGCTTATTATACACATAGTAAACCCAAATCAGAAGGAACTGGGTCTTGTAAAACTTTGTTGGCCACAGAGCTAACTGTTTAAAACAACATCAGTCTTTCAGAGTCAACCTCGCCAGAACAAAACAGGGTATTTTAGATGGCGAATGCATCCAGAAGATACAGCATTCATTAAGGAGTAGCACAAACCATTAGTGGAACTTACTGAATAATTGTTCAAAAGGACAAAGGCTACCGCATATTGTACTATTTTACCTTATCATTGCAAATAGCAAAGCTAGAAAATACTGTACTACATTAATCTGCTGCTGTGGTGCTAAAAGCTTTTTTCACTCAGCAAGAGGCAGCTTAAACCATGAACGTTGTTTTTCTGGGCCACTTAAAAACTGAAGAGGACAGTGGAGATCAGAGGTATTTAAGGACAGGTTCAATTCTTTAGTAGACTATTAATACTGTCTTGAAACCAAAAGGAAAATTTAATCTATGTTGATCTCCTAATTTCAGGTCATCTTTGAACTGGAAAACCTGAAGGGAGAAATAGTCACAAGAGTAATCTGTGGAAAGTCTCATGTGTGATGGCTCTGATGAAGCAGGTTTCACTGGGCAGCCTGAGGAAACAAAGACAGACTAGTTTCCAAACACATTGGAGACTACTAGAAATACTCTTTGACCTCTACACTCACTTGCCTGGGGGAAGAACCCATTGCTTCATAGAAACGCATCAAAGCCCCTCAGATCCTTAGCTCTACAATACTAGATTTGTACACTGCTGCTGTATGAACCCATATGGGCTGCCAAGTGCAATTAACTGTCTGTCCCCTGTTATGACTAGGTTTTATCTCCTGCTTTCCACTGTCACCTCTCCTCACAACTTTACATAGACTTGCTTGGAGCTACAGTGTGGTTCTTCCCTTTTTTGTTCAAGGGAACAAAATGTTGTCCCCCGCCTACCTTTTAGCATGGTAAGGAGTATTAAAACTGGAACCCAGCACTGTCAAATTCATCAGAACAAATGGATCCATTATTCCTGTGATGTGGGCAATATTTTAAGAGAAGGCAGGAGGACCTCAAAAAGTTCAAAGGACAGATCAAATCACATTGATTTAATCCCTTTTGGAAGTGTAACTTGGTAGCATCTGATCTTGTCTTGCTATGCAGTACAGTTCACAAGGCAAGGTTCACTCTATCTGTCTCACTGCTTACCTTTGAGTTTTCTTGCCTTCCTTCTGTCTATTGATCCATTTCTCTGAACCCAAAGTTGTTTCATGGGATAGCTTTTAATGTGACTTGACACTTTTAGATTATTTTCACTTGTTTAAAGGCCACAAGTTTCATTTTCGGCTATATGGAATTTGATTAATTTCATGGTCCTTCTAATAAAACCCATTTTTCCTTCTTTTTTTTGATCCCAAACAAAGCATACCCTGCTCTCCTGCCCCTTCAGAAACAATATCTTTCACCTTGCCCTCCCCATATCCTTTTAAGAGAAAATCGTATGACAGTGTTACAGCATTGGTGGGTAAGGGTAAGGGAAGAGCAACTGATGTCATCTACCTGGATTTGGGCAAAGCATTTAGCGCTGTTCTGCATGACATACTTGTCTTTAAATTGAAGAGACATGGATTTGATGGATGGACCACTCAGTGGAAAAGGAATTGGCTGGATGGTCACACTCAAAGAGTTTCAGTCAACAGCTCACTAAGTGGAGACCAGTGACAAGTGGTGTTCCTCAAGCGTTGGTATTGGGACCAGTGCTATTTAACATCTTTGTTGGCAACATGAACAGTGGGATTGAGTGCAGCCTCAGCAAGTTTGCCGGTGACACCAAACTGCGTGTTACGTTTGACACGCTGGAGGGAAGGGATGCCATCCAGACGGACCTGGACAGGCTTGAGAGATGGGCCCATGCGAACCTCATGAAGTTCATCAAGGACAAGTGCAAGGTCCTGCTCCTGGGTGGGGGCAATCCCAAGCACAAATACAGGCTGGGTGGAGAATGGATTGAGAGCAGCCCTGAGGAGAATGACTTGGGGGTACTGGTAGATGAGAAGCTCAACATGAGCCAGCAATGTGCGCTTGCAGCCCAGGCAACCAATCGTATTCTGGGCTGCATCAAAAGAAGTATGACCAGCAGGTTGAGGGACGGCATTGTCCCCTTCTACTCTGCTCTGGTGAGATCACCCCTGCAGTACTGCCTTCAGCTCTGGGGCCACCAACACAAGACAGACATGGAACAGTTGGATCAAGTCCAGAGGAGGGTCACGCAGATGATCAGAGCAATGGAACACCTCTCCTATGAAGACAGGCTGAGAGAGTTGGGGTTGTTCAGCCTGGAGAACAGAAGGCTCCAGGGAGACCTTATAGCAGTCTTCCAGTACCTAAAGGGGGCCTACAAAAAAGCTGGAAAGGGACTTTTACTAGGTCATGAAGTGATAGGACAAGGGGCAATGGCTTTAAACTGGAAAAGGCTAGATTCAGATTGGATATAAGGAAAATATTCTTCATGGTGAGGGTGGTGAGGTACTGGAACAGGTGGCCCAGAGAAGTTGTGGCTGCCCCATCCTTGGAAGTGTTCAAGTCCAGGTTGGATGGGGCTTTGAGCAAACTGGTCTAGTGGAAGGTGTCCCTGCCCATGGCAGGGGGATTGGAACTAGATGATCTTTACATCCCTTCCAACCCAAATCATTCTATGATTCTGATTCTGTTATATAGATGTTGAAGGTAGAGGGCTGGAACACATCCTACACAGTTCTGGGCTGCAATAAACCATCTATTTGCCTGGCAGGGAAGAGTGTCTATTTTTCTATCCCTTAGTCTTTTGGGCCTAAGTCCAAGTATAAGCATTGTCTTTTCCTCCTGACAGGAAGAAATAGCTGTGATCTTCCTTTTAGGAAAACCTCTGTTTCTACATTCTTGTCACCTGTGTAGCAGGTGTGATATACATACTTATAAGTCCTTCTTACTTTATGAAACCTTTGTTTCTTGTTGTCTCATTCATAATAATCCTCAGTCTTGGCAAGATTCCTTTTTTTTTCTGTTCTCTTCTATTTCCTGGTTGTTAGGAGTTTTTCTGAGGGTAGATTTTTCCCTTAGAAATGACTGGGAAGTTCTTTATAGCCGTAGTGTGCTGTGGTTCTTCCCACAATTCCATTTCACAAAGATATAGTTAAGTAGTCACAACACAGAATGTAGAATATGAATTACACTAATGTATCATATTACTATCCAAAGTAAAGCCATTTGGTAGTTAAAGTCAGTGGACTCAAAGTGAGATTTCAAGAGGGAGTTCTGTAAAAAGACACGTACATTCCTCTTGGTTCTTTGGAAACTTCCAGTCTTCCCTTTCAACTTTGCTTTAGGTGTTAGCTCTTGTGCAGAAACAGAATGTTCAGAACTGAATTGGTGAAAGGACCTTCCCATAAATAACTTTGAGCAAAGCAGGCCAAGGGAACTCTCCTAATGGCAAAAAAAAATTTTAAAAATATCATAACGTGTCAGACAAATAGGATTGAAATGAACTCAAAATGTGGAGCCAGCTGAGCCCAGAGAATATTAAACATGATCAAGTGGAATGCTATTATAATCAAAAGTGTCAAAAACAGCACTCAAATCAAACATTAAAACACTCCAACATCCAGAGTCAAAGTATATTAATAAATCATTACAGAAATGTGGGTGAGAACAATTTCTGTGCTGAGAGTGAACAAAAAGCCAAGTTGGAATTTATCAGAAATGCCTTTTCCAGTAAGTAGTAAATGACTTCACTAGGCAGATGTCTTCTACCTTCAAGACTTAAGGTTACAGCCAACTCTGTTCTCAACAGTCTCAAACCCAGTGAATTCTGCCAGGGGATGTTCAAATCAAAGTTTTCCACTGCCCTTGTTTGTAAAATGAAGACTATCTGGGAAATTCAGATTAATTGCTGAGTGAATCCAAACTCCAGATGTGCTGTGATCCTGAGAAGCTGCCATTAATATATTTTTCTATAAAAAATATCAGTATGAACTAGCTTGAGATCACTGAACACTTCCTCTTGGCTTATTTCTGTTCATTACAGTAAGCTGGAGTTTTTATAACTTATTAAATCACAGCAGATACTGCAGAAACATGTGCATACATATACAGACACATATATACACAGATTTTAAGAGAGAAAGACAAAAGGAGACTTTCATTTCTTTATTAGCTTCTAATTCTATTTGAAGGTAATATATGCCATATGAATAAAGTTAACATTTAGCAGTAACAAAATAAGAAATGGTATTGTATTAATCCATTCGCCAGCAGTAGCACTAAACTTGGAGAAAATGTTTAAGCCATCGAAGTGGGAAAAGGTCTATAGGCCAAGCCACAAATTGCAAATTTCTGACAGAGCTTCAGTATTTTTTATAAGGTGGCATTTGTGCAGTTTGGTAACAAATGTACTCATTATTGGGAAGAGATAAGCAGCATTTGCTTGGTAAAGGTTGAAATGTGGTTTCAGAAGCCTTCTGCTTCAAGCAGTTTTTTATCTTTTGCATTTCTCTGCATACCTGGAAAGACTACTACTAATGCATAACATTTTCGAAAGAAAAGAACAATAGTAAAGTCAAGCACTGCTTCATCAATAAGTAAACCTTTGAAAAACTGATGCAACTGTAGGACACTTGTACTCCTTAAAGTGTGAAGACTCAACCTGTATCAGTTTGTCAAAGGATCATTTTGGCTCATTATTGCTGTTGACATAGGCCAACAGGCTACAGGTGTCTATTGTCTGACTGTTGTTGAAGAGATGACAACTCAAGTCAGAAAAATGTTGGGAAACTTTTATTTTTTTGCCTGATGTCTGCAAAAGGAAAATCTATCTGAAAAAAAGTGTTTCCTTGTGCCTTTCTTTATCTATTAATGTCATTGTATAAAAGTATTCCCAGAATCAATACGAATCCTAAGGATAGTCCTGGGAAATAAGTATACGTGAGGGAAGTGAGAAATCATCAATCATTTTCTTTTTTTGGCCTGCAAATGCCTGACCATTGACAGGGTTTTGAATTCATAGAGAAACAGACAAGTTGCAGTCTCATCTCCTCATCCACCTGGAAGATACAATTTCTGTCTGAATAACCACTGGAGGTAATTCTTTCTTCTTTTTCTGGGCTAGCTCCAGGTAAGCTATTTCTCCTGTTATGGCTAGTCTACATGGGCTTGCCTAACAGAATATGCTGGAGCTTAAACCTACTCTGGTGAGATCCCTGGTATTCATATATTCAAATCGATTCACAATTTACAGCAAGATCTGACAAGGCTTTTTATTTTATTAGGCTGTAGTCATGTTAACTTTGAGACAAAGCATTTTTGAATTGTGCTACAGTCATTACAGAAATTGTGTGGCATTTGTTTTACGTGTGTTTAAAAATGGTAAGCCATCTATCTGTAAGTGATTAGGCTTGATATGGGAAAAACAGAGCGAGATTCTTTGGTCTTTGATACTCAGGAGAGCTAATAATTTCCTGCAATAAGTTTTCCATTTTTATTTTGCAGCAAGGCACAGTTCTCAAAGAACTCAAAGATGTGCATCATCAAAACTGCTCAGCATAATCTTGTTTTCTCTCACTAATTATAGCAGGGCTACACCAGCTCCAAGTTGACAAGTCAGACCGATTTCTCCACAGGTGTGGACAAACATGCTTAAATGTAAGCATGCTGAGGAACATGCTTAAATTTACACGTAAATTTGCCATTATTCTGCAAAAGATTAAGTTCTACCAGGTGTTTTTATTATACTGCCATGTTTTGTTGAATCAGCCTCTAAGGACCAATTTATGGGAGATGTTGAAGAGTCATTTCTGGTAACTACTGATAATAGGATATCTCCTGTCGATAGCAGGAGATATTCATTACCTTTCTAGGCCTGGTGTTTTTAACATCTTTAGAAGAACCTTTAGAAATAATAGTAATAACAGTAGTAATGGCTATTTTAACCTTACATTGACATTTTGATGCATGATGTTTAATACAAGTCACAGTGAGACTAAAAGGGAAACACTCTTAATTCAGATGGTTAATTCCAGAAGAATCACTCCATACCAGGGACACCAACTTTTACCACATTTATTAAACCCATTTATAATTTTGTGAGATTATAGAAGTTAGACTTTCCTTATTGGCAGTTGCAAAATCATCTCCCTAGGAACATTTTGTCTAACAGAAGATTTGAAATTCCATTAATAGCAATGGCAACACTGTAGCTAAAAGAAGGTAGATTTGTCTGATATTTTGTCTAAAATAGTCAGGGTAATTGATGATGAGAGAGAGAGAGGGGAGGGGAGAGAGAGAACACCCATTATCTCAGTGATTGATAAAGGCCTTTTTCTAATTACATCAGCCCTTTCCAGTAGAGACAGGTCATGGTACTTATAGATCTGCAGCTACAGGTTTTAAAGTATTTGACAAATAACCATAATTTAAGATACAATTATTAAAAATGATAAGATAGATGCTCTACAACTTTTTCTGCACATGCAGGATGGCAAAAGAAGAACGGAAACTTTTCCACAGTTGTGAATATGACAGGATTTTATTTGGAGCTCTGTTTCTCCAACATTACAAAGGGGGAGTTAGTATTTTAAGATTGATAGGTTTTCCCCAGAACTATGTGAGGTCAGTGCATGTGATCTAAATAATAAGAATGTAAAGATAAAATGTATGTTACTCCTTAGTCTTTATTACAGATTCTTGCAAGGCAAGGCAAGGCAGGGTTCTTAGGCACGTGGGTTTATATCTATAGCTCCACAGAGTGAAAGCAAAACTACAGTAAGCCAAACATTTCACTGAGGTCACCATAACTGATGTAATGAATGAAAAAATGTAACCTTGGAAAGGGTGGAGACTGATATTCAAAGATATTATGATCTCTTATATTTCATATCTCTGTATTCAGAATCTCTGAAATAAAGAATCTCTCAAAAACTTAGTCACAAATCTCTCTTTGGTTCCAATAAAAAGAGTTCTCTTCCCTTGAATTCCTCATAACTATTATTTATATAAGAAAGAAAACACAGTTAAATGATTTTATAAGCTGATAAAAACCTATAATTCTGGTTCTGATCAATGAACAGTCCATGAAGTGAATACTAGATGACACAAATGAGAACATAGCCTGCAAGAGAGTAATATCTCCCACTGCTAGCATGTTCTTAGCTCTCAGCTGAAGTAGGTTTTCCAGTTTAGGCCTCATTCTTTGAGTTAGGCGTGAATCAGTTTGGGGGAAGGACAGGAGTTTCTGGGTAACTATTAGTCATTCCCAACCAGAAAAGACTGAAATGGCTGGAGCAGCTCAACTTCAGGGAAAGACGACTGGATGGAGACTATGTAAATAGACTTGAAATGTTTGTTGTTACAAAAGGTTCCTACAAAAGGAAGAAAAATCCTGATTTCTGTGCCTATGGTGAATAAAAAAGGAAGCAGTGAGGTTAAATCCAAGAAGGAATGATTCAGGAACAGCATGGGGAAAGCTTTTAAGAGGAAGTGTAAAATGCTGAAACAAATTCCCTGGGAATGTTGTGGAGTTGTCCTTAGACATCTTAAAGGACAAGTTAAACAACATCTGTCAGAAATAGCACTTATACAGTTCATCTTGCCCTAGGGAATAAGGAGAAACTTGACAAACTATTGAGTTCCTTTCTTAGACTTATTGTTATGACTGAAATAGGCAAACAAAATGCTTCCTAGAATAAGATTATTTAAGTTTAAATTTAATAAGCTAAAATTCAAATTATCATGGTTGTTATTTAAGTTCATTGACAAAAACTCTCAGAGTTTTCATAGAAATTTCCACTTATGTTGCTGTTATAGGTTATGTTTAAAGATGAGTACTGCGTTCAGCTCTGGGGCCCTCAACATGAGAGGGACAACAACCTTGGGGGTAAAAAACTCACAACAATTCTCTCTTCCGCTTAATCCCTTTTCCCATATTCTTTTGACCTTAAGGAACATGTGGGTATTTATTATAGCTTGATTAATTTTCGTTTTGTGTGTCTGCGTATTTTTGTTGAGAAATTGAAAAGCATAAATGAAGATTCTGAAAACATTTCCCAAAAAATTAATGGAAGAAATATTTCCTCATGAAAGTATTGTCTAGCTCTAATAGTTATTGTTCCCATATAAAGGACATTCAAACATTTTGGTGTATTGTACACATTGTAAAAGCTCTTATAAAAATATACAGTGTGAAGTGACCTTCTGAAGTAAAAGGAATAAACACATATTGGCTATGTTATGATTTTAGTTCATCAGTAGATCTAAATGCTAATATGGTATAGAACACAGGATAAAATTTATTGATTTGGCTTGCATCTTAAGCTACAATTTAAAAATGGATTGTGCCCACTCTTAAGCTCAAACCATTAGGCTAAACCTAGTGCCTTTTTAAGACAGCTGGGCTATCTAATGTGCAGGATGGTGGGAAAGGCTCATGGAAGACCATATCCTTCTGGTGCTACACCTGAAGGTCAAAAATATACTCTAGGGTTCTTAAAATATTAATTGCACCTGAATTTCTCACTCTTCCTTTAGGCAACTATGTTTCTTTGCAATTCTCTCTGTGCTACATACATCTACAACACAAAGCAGTCAGAGAAGTTTGGTCAGCCTGGTCTTTTTCTTACATCACTGAACACATAGGGGAATTAACAAAGGGGACTAACCACAGCTCACAGACTGATATTGTATAGCTAATTTTTAAGCCACAGCTTGGCAGTGTCTTAATTTGAAAACATGGACAGATCCTCAAATCTCAAGGCTGAAATTGTCCCTTTTTGTAATTAAACATCAGGAACAGGATGGACTTCAAATTCCACCACTGATTTTAGGAAAATGGTGAGATTAGATCAGCACAGACCAGAGAGAATACAAATTGTTTCTCCTTGGTGAGAAAGACAGGCAATAGAATATACAGACCTTCCATAGAGAAATTGCCTAGAAAACAACCTGCCCAATTCTGCTGTTGGCATATTTGATAGTGAACTCTTCCCACCCATTGCAATGAATCAAATCCAAACTTGCTGTTTAGTTCTAGGCTTTATGAGGTATTTTTTAATCTATTTAAACTTTCCAGTCTACTCCCAGAATGGTTGTTGACACGTTTTACTGTAGCCTGTTGCAGACAACTATGAGATATCCAAAAATCAAAATCATAGTGAAGGGGAACCTTGGCAGTGGTTCATGCACCCACTTGTCTCTGTACTTGGACTTTTCTCTTCTGAGAGAAGAAAAAGGTAACAGACAAACTGGAAGGAATTTAGGAAGAAAACAAGTAATTAAATCAGTATCATATACAGAGCTTTGTGGAATGGAACTAAAAACAAAAATTAAACTTAAACCAGGGCCATAATAATTTGAATCTGCCTGCTTAAAATCAGAGGACCTATTATGCAAAAAAGATGGATTTTTTAAAAGTGCAGGTTTCCTATGATGTCCATTAATTTCTTTTTTTTTTTTTTAATGTAGGATTAAATGTTCAGAAAGAGGATAAATGGAGACTAAGAAGCATTGGTAAGAGGATAGCCTAAAAGTATCATCTTACTAATGAGAAAGCAGAATTATTTAATTCAGGATGAAGAGCAGAGGCAAAAAAGATTAAAAAAAAAAAATGTTTGTTCTGTTCATTCATTCATTTTCCAGATAAAATTATGTAAACATCATTATCGAAGTATTTAAAACTTCTCTGGAAGAAAGATCTAAGCAGGGTATTTTCAAAAGAAAATGAAGTATCCTTCTCATATCTAACTCTCATCTTGATGTACATCTCACCAGGGTCAAATGATTACAAACATTGATACAACTTGGAGACAACACATGTCAAAAGTAATGAAGCAGAAGTACTCAAAGGAACATACTCTTTTTATTGGCCAAGAATGTTCATACAGTGGCTCTCTGCTTTTGACTTTCCAGTCAGTTCACGTATTACTTATGAACCATTTCTGGCCTGTCATGACTCAGGAGGATGATGTCCTAAACATGTATCAGAGCTTCCTAAGCAGGATCAGGTCTGACTCCCTTCATTCACATGGAACTATGGACATGTGTGTGAAATTATAATGCTTGCAAATATGAGTTAGGCTTGTGGCAATTCCTAGCATTTTAGTGTATCATTTTAATCCTTTTAAAAAGCTTTCACATTCTATCTTCCTCTGTTAGATATATGCCACACTTCACTGAGCTCCAAAGAGGATTATGATTATATAAATCAATCCAAAGAATGCTGTCCCAAACAAGGAGCTCTGAATTTTTTATTCTACCTCTATGCACTTTGTCACACTGGGATTCCTGGGCTGCAGCTCACTAAGAGGAACTAATATGATTTCTCCCAGTTGTGCTTTTTTGTGACTCATTCTTGGAAAAATAAACAACCTTGATGAAAGACTGACCCTAAAACAGCCCAGGGGAAAAAAAAAAAAAAAAAAAAAGGTAAGTGGTGGAGTTAAGACTAAGCTAATACTGTCCAACTGACACAATGCAGCACACACAAAATAAGAAATCAGACCAACTGTTTGTGTCAGCTGTGACAAATCTATCATGTAAGCTGAGACATTCAAAGGATCTGAATGAAACCCTTAACCTGTTTTATTTTCACCTGTTTCAGTGTTCTTTAAAATACAACAGACATTTGAAAACAAATGTACATCTCTACGCAGCATATTTCACTGCAGTAATTCAGAGCAATATGCATAACAAGACACTGCACTGGCAGAAGAGAGTACTCCATAAACAAATACGAACATATTTATAGATATGGAAAGAAAAAAAATTCAAGTAGTGGCAGCTCAGATCCCTTTTTCTTTTTTGATGGCTAAGGAAAAGAAGGGTAGGGAAGGGTAGGGAAGAGAAGGGAAGGGAAGGGAAGGGAAGTGGAGAGGAGAGGAGAGGAGAGGAGAGGAGAGGAGGAGAAA
>NW_009637315.1:30838-50127 GCF_000690535.1 Cariama cristata | reverse complement strand
AGAAAAGAAAAGGAAAAGAAAAGAAAAGAAAAGAAAAGGAAAAGAAAAGAAAAGAAAAGAAAAGAGAAAAGAGAAAAATGTTTGAGAAATTATGATCTAGCTTGGAGGATCAATATAATTGAAGGAAATGAAATTCAACTTATGCTTAGGGATCATGGACTTAGATTGTCCCAAGAGCTACCAGCTACCAGGATTGCTTAAGGAACAATAACATTCTTTGGTGTATCAAAACTATTATTTTCCTCTGATCAGTCTGCTTTAAGAGAGGATTCAATGGGCAAAGTATTCTTGTTCTATTGTGTTCCTTTCAAAGAAAAGCTCCAAAATCCTCTAAATTACTTGTCTGCTATCTATGCACTTGCTTTGCTCTAGTCAGTAACTTCTCATTATACACAAGAGATCAATTAGCTTTTAAAAATTATTTCCATTTGATTCCTTCTAAAAAGAAGGGAGATCTGTTCTTGTGACTGGGGTGAAGTAGAAGTCACTTGTCCACATATTAATTCCTGAAATGCTTATTGTTTAAGGACTAAAATAAGTATTAATATTTAAGGGGAAAGGACACCTTCTCAGTAGAGGCTCTCAGGTGTGATTATGAACCCTAGCTTCCAAAGAAGTCTGTTTGCTTGAATAGAGATTTTGGTGTTAACTTTATCTCTAAAAGGTGCAAATTTTACTCTCTCTACTTGGAATTGGGTACTTCAAAGATTAGGTGATTGAACAAGGAAATCATTGGTGAAGGCAAAAAACCCAAACAACTGACTATCAAATGAGTATGGAAAACTGGGTTTTAATTAAAAAGTATCATGATGGAGTCCCCATGTTGTTATTCATGTATATCCATCTATAAGTGGGAAGACATTTGAATCTATCAAGATGATTTGGAGTAGGGGGCTCTGTTAATTTAGGATCACCTGTGCCTAATTGGCAAACAAATTATCCTCTGAAAATAAATCATTAGAACCATTTCGTATTAGACTGTATTGCTTTCTCACTTGAACCTTTTCAATAAAACTGAAAAGTAGAACCTTACAACACTGCATCAGACAATTTACTTTTCAAATTGATAACTATATCTATTGATAATGGAAATCACTGTCTGATTTTTATGTATCTTGTTAATGTTCCAAAATTCTAAAGTTTGTATACCTAGAAAAATAAGTTAGTAATTTTGCTTCTTTTTACGATGTAATATGTTATAGAGAATATGTTGAATAAATATGTTGCTCTTTAAAATCCATTGTATAACTCATAAAAAAGAAAGTATCAGGAATGCAGCCTGGCAAGATGGTGCTACTTGTCCTTATTCCTCTCTCTTAAATGACTATCATGTGAAAGACAGGAATGACAACAGAGAATAAAGAACTCTTTTATTTACTGAATAGATACAACAATGTAACTTCAAAAGCATCTTTGAAAAGGCTAAAATATTCACTGCTAAGAGTATTTGGATATAGATTCTGATCTTATTTTTGCCAGAGTAATGGGGTGTAAATCCAGCAGCTTCAGTGGGGAGTAAATTATATCAGAATGTGGCCCCAGTTCTCCATCAGTCCTCTATCATTGACAGAAAAAGCAGCCATAGGGATTTCTTAGTATCTCTCTTGAGTTCATTTTCAAGACAGACAGTTCCAATAGAAGTTGTTTTTCAACACTTGAAACAAACCTTCATTCTAAGGTGAAAAGCATATGATAAAATATTCGCAACCAAAAATGTATGTTTGTGTACAGTTGCATAAGACTAGTTTAATATGAATATATAAACGTGTATTTGTGTATATATCTCCTTTAATCATTATTATAACTGCTCAGACTGTCTTAACAGAGGACTGAAACCAAAATAGACAATGAGATTCACAACATCATGTCAAATCTGACTTCTACCTAGGAAAGTCCATCAAATTTCAAACAAGTGGAATTGAACAACATCTAGAAGTATAAACTGTCAAAGTGTATTGATCCACTCCCCTCTGAAGAAGCCGGTACCTTTTTCAGTACCTCTATGATTTGTTTAAAACTGTTTACCTGTCCAGTACTTCCTACCAAATCTCTAGTTCTTGTGATCCAGATGGTGGGAACATTTTCAAGATCTTTCTGTGCTCCCAGATCTCCATTATCCCACTCATCCATCATCTTTTTAATTAAAAAACCAGAAGGAAGTTTCAAGGAACCTCTAGTCCTAGTCATAAAGGTTTAGACAAGAAAAAAAAACCAAACCCTTTTCAAAATACTTATTCCATGAATAAGAAAAGGCAACAGATTTTCTGCTCTGTAAGAATATTCAGCCTTTTCCAAATACTGGACACAGGAGGACACAGACGGTTCAGGGTTGCCCTTTGCTGGACACAGCTGGTTCCAGCCGGCCCCAGCCGGCTCCAACGGCCCCACCACAGGGCACAGCTGAGCCCCTCAGCCAAGCTGGGGGTGCCCGGGGGAAAACAGGTTTCAGAAAGGGCCAAAGGCGGCACAGGCAGAGGAGGAGGAAGCCGAGGAGGGAGCAGCAGCAGAGGGACCCCGAGGCCGGAGGAGGAGGAGGAGGATTTGGGCAGGAGGTGGTGCAGGCCCGGAGCAGGGATCCCCTGCAGCCCTGGAGAGACCCCGCTGGAGCAGAGACCCAGCCTGCAGCCCGGGGAGGGCCCCACGCCGCAGCCGGGGGATATTTCCTGCAGGAGCTGCGGCCGTGGAGAGCCCAGGCGGGAGCAGGTTGTCCCTGAAGGGCTGCAGCCCCGGGAAGGGCCTGTGCTGGAGCAGGGAGATGTGTGAGGAGGGAGAAAAGAGCGGCCGAGAGGGGCTGTGATGGACTGACTGCAATCCCCATCCCAACTTTTCTAGATTTATCTGGGCTCTTTCTAATTCATATATATTTAAATGAGGGGAAATGAGAGTCATTTATGCAGTAATATAAAAAGGCTTATTCATAGTTGCTCTCCAGTACTGCTGTTTAGCAGCTGACATAGATGCATGTCTTGCTAAGGGGGACAGTTCACTTCCATGGAAGCAATTAGTCATATTCTGTGACCCTAATTACACCCAGAATCATGATCATATTCATGCAATATTCAGATTGGACAAAAGATATGAGACCTGATTCTCTGCTAAGTTACTCTGCTTTCAGTCTGTTAAGTGTCTTCTAATTAACACTTGTCTCAGTGAAAGGAAAATGAAGTCCACACTTATACATCTACCTAGATTAGTTTAGATTTGCTTAGATTAGATGAAATTGTCTAATGCATATGTAAGAGCTATGAGTAGATGGACATAGTAATGCTAACATATTATTGCTAATAAATCCTTTTATATACTTAAACAAATTAAACTCTCATCAGCTGGTACAAAATAGTTCTATTGTCATTGACTTAAAAATAAAATGACCTGATAGTAAGGAGACACTTTCACTATTGCCATTATCTGCTATTGAAAAAAGTGAATTACTTGCAGGCAATAGAGGGTTGCACTTGCAATTAAATTAGCACTAGTGGACATTTCACCCACATCCAGGGAGATCACTGGAGAGGGGAAAAAGACAGATCCTAATTTATCACAAGCTACTGGTTCTTTGTGAAAGAGACAGGTTTAAGCTATTCTTGTCCATTTTCTGAAACCCACAGGAGCCTGAAAATTATCTGACCATCTAACTGAATGATTTATAACTCCCTTTTGGCCCCACACAAGGATTTGCCCCCAACAATTAATCTTCCTGGATATAATTGGAGCTAAAATTAAAACTACATTACTCCTCAATTCATTGGGATGAACTTGGCATGGACTTTTGTAACAGCTTCAGGTAACACACCCGTTAGCAATGGGACAGGATACCATGTTTGGCTGACCAAAAACAAAAATGAGAGAGGGAAAATTAACACAAATAACAACCTTTTATCAAGACATCAATACCTTCCAGCTGCTCAGTTCTATGGTAGCAAATTGCTGCAGTAGCAATTACCTGATATTGGCAAATGAAGCTATCCTTAAGCCCCAGCTGTATAAAACACAGTATAATTCAAAAAAAGTCACTAACAAAAGTAAATTTCTGCTCCCCGTTCAAACGAAGAAAGACTCAGTGTCCCTAGTAAGGCTTAGAATGCATTAGCAGAGAGAGCCAGATCTGTTCACAGGCTCAGGAGACCCTTTTGGGTTCAGAAGAAAAAAGCTTTTTTTTGGCCAATGGCCTGACTGCACATTTGAAGAGAATGAGCACAAAGTGTAAGTTCTTTCGTGAAAGCCATTAGACCCCTCGGGTGCTTTGCAAACAAGATTTCACAGCAAAAAGCACAAACCAGTGCAGCAGGGTTAACACTTAAAACAGTCTTTTCAAAAGGGGGACTGCTTTTCTTCCCACTGCTTTTCTTCCCAATGTCCTGTGAGGAAATCCACCTCAAAGTTTCATTGATAAATTTTACTGCTTAGCTTGCTAAATTTCATTGGCTGCTTTTTCTTCCTCTGCAGAGTTTCTCTGTCAAGACACTGTAGACAAAATCCATTTGCCAAAATGTGGACATTCAGTGCCATTTCAGATGCTGTGAAACATCCTTCCTGACCCCTGGCTGCAGCTCCAGAAGGACACAGACATCCTAGACATCTGTTATCACAGCTAGTGGTCTCAGGCAGATATTTTGGATATTCTGGCGTAAGTCAGTCTACAAACTGGGATTGAAGTAACTATTGTTCACATTTCAGCCATGTCAGTCAAAATATTTATGACAGAATATTATCCAGCAGAGGAAAATATTAAATTGACTTTCTGGAGGAATATTACTTCTCAGATAGACAAGCATGGTAGCATTTACTCTGAAACCTTACTTATTTCATTTTACTCAGTAGTGAAATGGAGTTAAACTTTCCCATATTCTGCAGGATAAATTCCTTAACATCAGTAAGCTCCTGGGGCATGTGAGAAACAGAGGTATACTGGTATAGATTCGGCTTGCTTCATTTAGACTGGTTCATGACTGGTCCGTAATGGTTTGTTATAGGAAGGTTGTACTATGCCATTCAACACCAGCCAGGATAACTCTGCAAAAACTGTTACATCTGTGTAACACAATGCAATAAGGGGTAGAAATACTACCTTCAGCTCTGGAAGCTGCAGAACTATTCTCTTGATGCAGCATCCAACATTAACAGAAAGAATTTTTGTAGAAAACATAGGGGTGTGCCCAGTACTGCACTGTGTATTGTAGACTTATGCTGAAAGACCCATATGCCACCACTTGGAAGCAGAGCAGAGCATTCCTTGCAGCACTAGCATCATTATCATGTGGTAGATAACATACTATTTTTTTTTTTTTCATTTTTTCTGCTTCCATTGTTTGGATTCATCGTTTTTTTGATCTTCCCTCCCTCCCTCCACTTATGTTGCATATTCAGAAGCCCACCTGCGTTTCAGATGTGCCATAATCTCTTTTTTCTTTGCTCATGTGTTTTCAGTACATAGTGCCATCTAGGAGGAATAGACTGCTAAATGAACCTGCTGTTGACATTACATCTTCTGCTTCATACCAAGACAACACAAACTCTTCCCATGTAGTTTGAGCTACACCCCAGTCCTGAAGAATAGAAACTCCAGATGTAAGAGTACCAGGGATGAAGGACTTCAGTTTTACTGTAAAATTTCACATCAATTTTGGTCAATCTTCATGCAACTCAATTATCATCAGTAAGCACTCTATTTTCTAGAAGTATGAGAGTATTACAGGCCTATAACAATGGGACCAGGTCCCAACTTGGAAAATAAGTAAGGACAATATTAACCAAAAGTCTCTTTGAGATTGGAACTCATGACTCTGCTTTAAGAACACAAAACGCTAATCCTTAAAATGTGGAAGTATCCTTATGAATATTTTCTTACTAGTAACCTCTCTGTGGACAATAGTTCTGTCTCATAGAACCTGTAACCATTAAGAACAGTTGTCCTTCTATGCTCTCCATTATAAAAGACATTGAAAACTGAATGGGAGCAAGGTTGTTCTTTTACCCAAAGAAATATGTTGCTGCCAGAGAGCTGAAAGGCAGCAGCAGTGGAACCTTTTGCTGTTTAGCTGTGTATTATAATATGTATGTTATCAATAAATAGGACAGTCTGTAACATTGTCAGTAGGACATTCATAAAACAGTCATAAACATGAAATAATTACTCCTGCATCACAGGGCTCAGATACCAAGACCAAGCTCCCTTTCTGCTGATTCAAGTGCTGTACGTGTCTGTAATAAGAAGGAGCCACGCTTAGGTACCAGCTTTACAAGCTAAGAAAGTAAAGGAGACTATTATTCCTATCTTCTTTTAAGAGTGGAGAATGTTAAGAAGGAAAGTTTTAAGAGTTAACTCTGCAAAACAGATTTGTGCAAACCATGTCCTGATGAGTATATGTTATTTGTTAAAGGTCACACATGAAACTTCAGGCAGACCTAGCAAGGAAGCTCACCTCTGTCGAAGGTTGTATTTGGTCGTTTAAAGAGCATTGGAGCATTTTGGTTTGCTTTGTCATACTTTCTGCTTGTTGTCATCTAAGAAGATAAATGGAACAGATTATCTTTACTGAAAGTCATTTTTCTGGAGAGGACAGTACTAGAAATGTCCATCAGAGGTCAGAAGATAATCCTTGATCCTCCAACACACCTGAAGAAAGGTGATCCTTGTCAAATCCTGAATAGATTTCAAATTGGAAAAGCTCCTGAGGTAAATAAGATGTACCGTTGCTGAGAAGAGGAAATGAACTGAGGAAGAATCTGCGTAAATGTGTTGTGATTTGGGTGGTTTTCCCCTTTTACTGCTCTAACAATGAAGGATTATAGTAAAGCTTTACCAAATAATGAAGACATATGACATAAGGGAGTGAAAACCACTCAAATTGTCAACACATTTTGTTTTGCTGTTCAGTATAAATCTTTTCTTTGCAGATGCAGATGTTATTCATTATGTTGTAGATAAATTCAGAAATGTGGTTTACACTGATTTAGCATTGTACTTAATTGGTTTTAAATCTCATGCACTGCAATAAGCCTTAAGTGCTACTTTGCTGTGAAATTTAAAAGTGAGCAGTACTGTAATTTTGCTTTGGTAGGATTTCTCTGGAAGAAAATATGCTTCATTTCAACAGCCTCACACTGGGAATAAAACCACAAAAAATCCCCTTAAAATGTAGCTTTCTTAAATGACCTTGGTTTCTAAAAGCTCACATTTAAGGACTGCATTGTTTGTGAGGTTTAGGTCTGTGAGACAGATAGAATAGCAAATCTGGAATCATAGCATTTAGCATTTAGCTCCTAATAATGCAAAAAAGCATCAGACTATCAGCAAGTAACAGCTGGTGTGCCAGAATGACAGGTGTCTTAGAAGCACAAAGGAAAGCAATACAAAATACTGCTGACATTTTGCAGACTCAAACACCGTACCCGTATCTTCTGCTGCCTAGAGATGGACTGTTAGCACAAGACTACTCTTGTCCTCAATAATATACAGTCCCTAATTGAGAGCCAAGATATTGTTTCAGGTTGGATTTTTGTGCTATCACCCCTTCTGACTCCTACCCATACAATACACTTTCCATATCATAGAACCATAGAATCACAGAATTGTTATGGTCAGAAGAGACATACCTTATACCCAACCTTATACCCAATGCCACAGTGCCCACTAAACACACTAAACCATGCCTCAAAGCGCCACATCTAAACGTTTTTTGAACACCTCCAGGGATGCTGAGTCCACCACCTCCCCGGGGAGCCTGTTCCAATGCTTAACGACTCTTACAGTGAAGAAATTCTTCCTAATATCCAACCTGAACCTCCTCTGGCACAACTTGAGACCATTTCCTCTTGTCCTATCACTAGTCAGCAGGGAGAAGAGACCGATCCCCACCTCACTATAACCTCCTTTCAGGCAGTTGTAAAGGACGATAATGTCTCCCCTCAGCCTCCTTTTCTCCAGGCTGATATCTCAAGGATACTTATTTTAATAACTATTTTTTTGAGAATAACTGTCCTGAAGATGTGGCATATAGCTACCAAACATACTATTATGGCAGCCCAACTACTACCCTGTGTTTGTCTTCCTGAAATTCCCTTCTCCTTTTCTACTTCCGTTTCATTTCCATGTGAATTATAGCCTGGATGTTGAGTAGTTTGACATGTTGACTTCCTAAATGAACATCTCTGCATAATCTACCCCTTAAGCAAAAATTATAACATTTTTTATTTGTAACAAATATATTGGCTCTTTTGTGTTCAAATTATTTTTATTGAAATCTCAGTCTTCAAAAATCTTTAGCCAAATTAAAATAAAACTCCTTTTTAAAAATAAATTTCTATTTTTTTCTCTCTGTAAGTTGTTTGAGATGTATTTAATAGATTTTAAATATGTGTGTATATATATATTCTACCATAATGTCCTAAATAACTTTTAGCTGGTAACCATCAAGTGTTTTGTTTTTCTTATTCTCAAACTGAGATATCAGATCTTTACAATATTTATGTATGACTTTCTATTCTATTACTCTATGTTTCCTTATAAGTTATAAAACCTTCCAAAATAAGACTAAGAGATGAAGGCGGAAATAAAACCTCATTTATTCATAATGTTAAAGAAAAAAGCAAGGCAGGTGACATCCTCTCTTTGAATACATATACAAGAATTTTAGTCACGAATTAAGGTAAGAAAAATAGAGTAGAATTTGAACTTCACTGTTGTTCTTGGCACTAGAGCTTTGGCCAACCATGTGAATGCCAGTCTCACATAGAGTCTAAAGATGATTGTTCACAGAAGTAGCTACACCAGAAAAGATTGCAATTTCTATTGAAAACATACTGAATGACGTGAAGTCAAACTAGCTGAGGGCAGTTTTATCTCACATACTTATTTCAATGTCTACCAGAAGTGCACCAATACTTTGGAGCTTGTTGCCCAAACTCAGGCAATGTTTTTGCAACAGTCAGTTGTGAGCAGAAGCAGCTTTATAATTCAAGGCGATTCAGGGAACTCCGAAAGTGAACTGGTTTCTCAAGAGAGAGGACAGTTTTGTTTCCTTTTCTCTCTTTCCTGAGATTATCAGGTAACAATATGACCCATTACATTTAATTTTTATTTTTAATTTTCACATTTCATTGTTTGGTTGGTTGCATTTGGGGGGCTTTGGTGTTTTGGTTTGGTTTGGTTTGGTTTTTTTAAGGGAAATGTCATGATACAGCTCAACAACTTGAAAATAGCTTTTTGCTATAGTGACATGATGAAAGAGTGGAACAACTACCAATTTAAAAAGTGCCTCAGACATCTTAATACCCCTATTTACATGCTATCTTTACAGGGAGTGCAGGATTTCCTGTGATTTGCAAGAGAAGCTTATCAGCTAGTCTTCAGTAAGTTTCCTGGCATCTTACAAATCTTCAGGGGAAAAAAAAAAATCAAGTAAAGCCTCCCAGAAGCACTCTATTTGCTTTAAGTGATGCCAGCTTTGCAATATGAACCAGCTTTTCTCAGGTAAATTTTTCTCAATAGCAAATAAAAATACCTGGATATTTCCAGGCACAAGCTTGTGCACATCCCAGTTTTTTCATTTCATCCCCAAATCTGATTTTACTTGCCAACTTGCTCATCTCTATTTTCTCCAGTCTGCATCACTGTATTATACTGTTTGTCTCTGCGTTCCTCACTTTCCATCATTCCTAGCTGCAGATATCAAAACACATAGACAAAGTTGTGTTCAGTAGCAGCACAATTCAACACAGTCACTTATTAGAAGCAATGATTATTCATGAACAGAGAAAACACATAGTTTAAACATTATGATTCACAACTGTGAGTTAATGAGTGACGCCTAATTAAGAGTGATCAGCTATTGACCTCTGTTAGCATGCATTTTCAACATAGATTATTGATCATCTGTGTAACAAAAAGGCATATGCTGATTAATGGCAAATATTAATAATGAACTCTTTGATTACTAAAAAATAATTTATTGGGAGTGTTACAGGCCTTCTGTAAATCTGCATGTTTTACATGATACTCCACAAAACAAGTATAAAAAATTTGAGCTGTTTTGCAAAAGGGTCACTTTTTCTTTCTGTGAAAACATCTAGTGTCCTTGAATATGATAAGGAATTTCTAATGTTGCTTTGCAAAATAATCCTAAGGGAATATTGACATTAGCAGTTCATTGATACAAGATTAAGTAATTTAAGTAAAGGCACAAATCAGGGTGTGTACCAGTTTCAGCTATGGGCTTTTTCCATGACAACATTCATGTCTATGCACCATACCTCTGTGCCTTTCCTCTCTGCAAATTTTTCTACCTCATCTCTAAGTCAGCTGAGAAATATCTGAGAGAAGAAACAATTTATGCTTGATCTACCCTCAGGATGATCTCAGAAAAATCATGTTCCTTTAGCAATGGCAGCCTGATTTTTTCAATCCCCAGAGAAAATACTGAGGGCAGCATATATTAGAGATGTTAACTTATTAAGAATAATTAGTGTACTTCACATCTCTGTGAGCTACAGTTTTTCTATGTCACATCTTCAGCAGATGTTGCTGCATTGGTTATATGCAGCATAACAGTAGGAAAACACTATTTGTTTTTAAATGAAAACTGATATTTAAGACAACATTATCAAATCATATTAGGAGCTGGAATTTTCCATATGATACGGTAAAGTCTTTTAGCCTTATCATAACATGAAGGTATATAAGGTTTGCTGGTTTACGTTAAGCAACTATTCTTCAGCGCTCACTTGGTATCATGGAAGAGATTCACATGATGGTGTTTGAGTTTGATTATTTGCCCCCTTTTCTTTTTTACTCTGTAGTATCTGTGCAGCAGCAAATGGGACATTTAAGACTAGTTAGCCACAGTACTATAGGGTCTACTTATGGAAACATATACTTGAGCAAGCACTGAATTTTAGGGTATCCTTGAGATTCCCCTCTCCCTCAACACAACTGATTCCCTCTAAAACTAGTTTAAAACGCATTCCTGTGGGAAGCCAGTGTGTATGTGTCTAGAGAATATACCCTCAAGCCCACCAAAATTTGTCATATCATGTCTTGGACATAAACCATGTTTTGGAGACCCGTTACTGCAAACAAAGAACAAATAGTCAAACCAAATATTCCAGACATCTGAATGATTATACCTCAAATATACAGGAGTCTAAGAAATAGATATCATCATGTCTTTTTATTCCAGGGAAAACTCACACTAAGGTTGAAATTTCGGCTTTCCTAATGCCAATAGGAATTTTGCCATTAGCTTCAGAGGAATTAGGATTTAAAGTTTGGACTTTAAGTTAAAGTTCCCCTCAGCTCTTAGTAGTTCTGAAGTGCTGTGCTCTGCATTTTCTTTTCTTCAGGTCCAGTAGGACCATCTGTGACAAACGTGCTGAGTCCTCAATAAATGTGTCTAAAGAAAAGCATATTGTTGAACTGATGAGTTACAATGTCTAAGTTTTTGGAAACAGGACACTTTGTAGTCAAACTTTACAGCTTCGTGATGTATACTCGTTCTGCTGAGGTGACGTAATCTTATTCAGATTTTTAGAAGATCTTGCAATGTTTATTATTATGCATGTATATACATTTAATGGAATATGTTGTATACTAATTCCAGCCACAGTAGCTCACATTAATATCCAGTATATCTATTGTTAGTTCTTGATATAGAATGGAAAGAGCTTACTAGCGTTTTCTTACAAAATCATTAAAATGTGTTATGCAGGTTAACCACATTGGCACTTTGATATGTCCTTTTGTTTGCTTTTACAATATAACATTTAGCAACTTTACTGCTATTCTTACAAAATAATATTTTAGCAAGACATCTACACCTTTCTGCCAACAGACATTTTTAAAATGGCACTGGTAGAGTCTGATTAATGTAAAGATGATATTTGCAGATGATAATGCAAACTTTTTAAGCTCCAAGAAATCTAATTGTTAAAGACTTTTTGGTAAAAACAAAGAAAATTATGTACATGGTTAAAAATGCCTGGTTACTTTTTCTAACAGAAAATACCATAGGGCAAATAATCATTGTCATTTCAGATTTGGTTGGGGAAGAGTGAAAGAAAGACAGTTTTTAAAGGCAGACAGATTTTAGTGTGTAAAAACACTTGGACAATCTATCTGAGTTTCAACTGCATTTTTCTTTTCTTAAAGACTTTAATGAACCTGGGCCAGCCAGTCAACAGAAACTTGGTGCAAAACCTATCTATCTTACTCATCTTTGTATCAGCCTATAAGTGCTGCTGGAGCTAAGCCAAACACCTTGCTATTAGTAATGACAGGTTCACTCGTGAGTTTCCATGGTCATTATGTGATACTCAAAGCATAATTTATTGTCTGGTTATTCTTACAAAAAATAGAGCAGAAAGAAGTTTTGGACTTTCCTTAAGATATGGAATGCAAAAACTCCCATGATGACAAATGAGATCACTGCTCTGCTAGTCAGTTGTCTTTTCTTTTTCTTCTTTTTATTTTTTCTTTTTCTTTTTTCTTTTTCTTTTTCTTTTTCTTTTTCTTTTTCTTTTTCTTTTTCTTTTTCTTTTTCTTTTTCTTTTTCTTTTTCTTTTTCTTTTTCTTTTTCTTTTTCCTTTTGCTTTGTCTTTGTCTTTGTCTTTTGCTTTTCTTTTTCTTTTTTTATTTTTCTTTTTATTTTTTCTCTTTTTTTTTTTCCTTTTCCTTTTTCTTTCTCTTTTGAATTATATCCTGGAAGTGCCAGAGACTCCTTCAAATGTTCAATAGCTATTTATGGTTTTAAGCTGCTATATACCCAGCCTGGAGCAAAAGTCATACTCCTAGATTATAGTAACAGCTAAATAATCAACTAAAGGTGGAATGCAACTTACACAGCATATGACTTTATTTTTTGAGGAGTCACAATAAAATCAATGAACTTACTCTCAGAGTAAATTACAATTCAGTGTAATGGTATATAACCCATAGTGTTTTGGAAAAGTTAATCAAAATTCCTCTCTCAGCAGCAGTATCATTTGTCACATGATAGAAAATTTATGACGTCTGTGCAATTACAGAATAAGTACCTTAAACTATTTTTAACAGTAGACATAACTTTTACCAACCCCCCAAATCCTTACTCTCTATTCCAAAAAGTTCTTTGTTTAAAAAAAAAAAAAAAAAAAAAAAAAGTGTAAAACTCTGCTTTTCTAACAATATGCAACTGGATCAGCCATTAAAATCCATTTCTTATAACGTGCCCAATTTTATCTTTCACAATTTTCTCTTTCAAAGGTGTATAATTACAATGGCTAACATAACACACTAATTTATACCATAAACACAGGTGATCTGTCACAGAACAATCTTTGCATAACACTTCTTAGAGAAAATCCTAAGCTATTTAAAAAATTGTGAATTGCATATGCTTGCTCACTCAAAACAGATCATGTAAAAATTAATGTGCTTTATCTAGTAGAGTGGAAAGTTATTGTTTATTATTTAAAATTTAATCCTGATTAGAGGCAGCCTCTAGAAAGTATGTGGAAGATAAACTGTTGTTAGGTTTGCTAATCAGGAGCTTAACTCTTGTCTGAAAAAGAGGTATTTGAGAAAATGAGCACAGTGTATCTATATATATCTGTGGAGACATTTTATAAACTTGTATATATATGTACACATAACCCATGTTCCTGTAGTGCCTCTCCATCTTCCTCTGGTAAATACATGACAAACTTACTAATGAATACACTAAATTTCTTTGCTACAGTGTAAATGCTCTGACTTTTAAATATAGAAGATGTGTCCAGTTTCCACACTCAGTGACTCTCTGCTTTTGGCCTCTTACAGCTGCAGCACTCCACTCATCCTCACACTTCACAGACTCTGGTTACCCCTGTGTTACCATCTGCTTGACTGCTCTGATTTGCAAGAGGGAAACTGGATGTGTGCTACTCATGCACAATAAGACTCCTGTCCATCTGTACAATAATTCTTGCAGAAACAGGACTTAAACATCTAATGACATCTCTCTGCCTTCTTTAGGGCATTATAAATACAAATGCACTGTGCTACACGTGCTTTTCTTTTCATCTTCTGAAAGAGAACAATCTTTAATCAAGCAGTAATTCACAAAGGTGCATGCTGCAGCCTCCACTCAAACTGTTCAGGAAGTGTCCTGTATCTATCCTTGAGCCACATCTTATCAAGTTACTGTTGAAGTCCACTGAAAGTATACCATTATCTTATGTTTGATCTATGTGTTTTGTCTTTCGCTACTAAACTACAAAGAAAAAGGGGAATTAATACTTTCAAAGAAAGAGGCAGCCTCTGTAAAGAACAGGTCATCACAGTGTTAGATTGAACAGACTGCACCAAACCCCATACTGCACAGTCAGTTTTCTTTACTTGAAACACGAACAGGGAATTATATTCCTGTGTAGGAAAGTAGATGCCTAGACACATTCAAGAGTCAGTAAAATTCAACTGACATTTGAAGGAAATGGGACTGAGAATTAAAAATAAATAATGAGCTATGGCCTCAGAACACCACACTCATGGATATATTCCTCTTTTTTTTGACCACAGGGTTTGTGTTTTAGGCTCTGCCTTTTGACCAAAGAGTACTCCTTCTCATATCTGGAAATCTGATGCATAAATTGCTAAGATGGGACAGATTGGACTGGCTAAATGTGTGCAACTATAGTGTAGTATGCGCAACGTATGCCAGAAATCACAAAAGAATGGTTTATGCTGCAGTCAAAACCTAAGTAAACATAACAAAAGTAGTTTGTATTCTGCCAAAATATAACCAAAATCAGGTTAAATATAACTACTTAAGCTTCTCTTGGGCCTTTGGCAGTAGTATAAGCTCATATTTCAGCTTTCTGTGCCCAGGTTCCTTATTTGTAGAATGGAGATAAAACTTCATCCATTTGTTAAGCCAGCAATTTTATATGGACAAGCAGTAGTAATAAGTGACATCCTAGACTGGTCCAGTTATTTGAGACACATTAAGTTCTTGTCAGAGTAAATAGAACCATAGAATCATAGAATCATTATGATTGGAAGACACTGCAAAGATCATCAAGTCCAACCGTATACCTGATGCCACCATGCCCGCTAAACCCATTAAACCATGTCTTGAAGCACCACATCTAAACGTTTTTTGAACACCTCCAGGGATGGTGACTCCACCACCTCCCTGGGGAGCCTGTTCCAATGCTTAACGACTCTTACAGTGAAGAAGTTCTTCCTAATGTCCAGCCTGAATCTCCCCTGACGCAACTTGAGACCGTTTCATCTTGTCACAAATAAAACAAACTAACAAATTGATATACATTGCATAGGGCTGAGTAAATTCCTCATGACTTCACTGGTCAAGCTTCCTGTTATAAAACAAGGGAGATTCCTGTAATTTGCTTAATGTTTCTCTAATCATCAGTTCCCACCTTGCTTGTGTTCAGCCTCATAATGTGTCTTTGTTTCCCAAATTGTAATATTACTAACATCAAGTTGACTATATTTAAATGTCCTTGTCATGGAGGAATCCAAGTGAAATTGAATTCTGTCAGCTTTTAACTTTTTCCTTGAAAAATCATCCATCTATAAAGTCTGTTTTCTGCATCACAGTATCATTCATATTATGTTTTACACTGTCTCACATCTTTGTTTACAATATTCTACGCATGGTAATCAAGAGTTTGTCTCAATTTACATGTCTTTGTATTTATATGTAAGGAGTGAAAAAGAGAAGCAAAAATAGTTAGAAAGAAGAGAAAAAGAGAAACAATGCAATGTGTGACCTCATTATTTAAAAGAAACAGAGTTTACTTACATAGAATAATATTCCTTTGTTCTCATTCAGGCCCAAACAAATTACTGTTTTCTTAGTCTTCTCTAATGACATTATATGTGACAATTAGTAGTCTTTTATATTATACATTTGAACAGTGGAAATACAACGAGACCCAATCTACAAATTATAGAATTATGAATTGTCATAAAACATAATTTAGTAAATTTAGACCACTTGTGTTTGGGTATATTGCTATGGTTTTATTCTCATATTTTAGCATATTCCTGCGTTTGTTTGAAGGGTTAACCCGTAGATGGGGAATATGAATTTTCTCTCTGGTGCAACAATAAATGTTTTTAACCCCATGTACATTTGCTTCTATCACAAGCAGGTGACTTAATGAAGATTGAGATATGAACCCAGAATCTGTGTCCCTTGAGCCAGAACCTCCTCAAAAGTTCTAGGTTGATTTTAAAAAGCTGAGACCTTCTTTTTTTTTCCTCTGTAATATAGTTTGGGAAATGTCATGGGTATCTCAAGTGATCTTTGCAAACCTAACAGTGTCACTACTTCTCTGGTGCCAGCGGGATAAGTAGGGATATAGTACTAACTATAGTAGGGTGACAACAGTTTGCATAACAGAAAGTAAGAACTTTGTCTCTAAAGGAAGCGGTTTCACCCAATGAACCTGCTCTACTTATCACCTACACTGTACATACAATAGTTCGAGTGAACTAATTAGTTTTCTTGGTAGGGATATTCAAGACATGTATAGACATATGTCAGTCTACATTGCTTGGTCCAGCAACCATGCTTTACTCCCTGCTTCCAATACTACAAAAATATAGCCTGGGATGCCTTAGGTTAGATGTACCCATGTGCCAAAAAACATCTCCAAATTGCTGCTACATGATGAGAAACTCACTGGACAACTCTCTGTACATTCTTGAAGATCTCCAAGCACCAAGAGTTCTGCATCTGAAGATGTTAAAGGCTGTGCTGGTCAGATGTTGCAGTAATGATGCACAAAAGCATAGCAGTTATTAACTCTTTGAACACTGTCAAACATGTTATTATTGCCCTTTGTCTTTTTTGCAGTGTCACTAACTGGAAGAAAATGCAGAGACTTGAAAGGGATTAAGGGCTCACTTCCTCTATAGTTTACCTAACAGTGGAAGACTATTCTTGATCTAGGACATGACAAGAAGAAAGTCTTAAACCCATTTTAAGCAAACTAAAAGAGTGTCTTGCACTCTTCAAAGACTGATTTAAACTGTTTTTTAAATTAAAGGAAGTTTCATATGGACTGACACATATATTTCAGGTTTCAAACCCAGGCAATTTGAAACAGCCATTGTATTAAACACAGTAATTGGAGTTCATAACAGAATTTCTGACATGCAGTATTTCTTTGAATGGTTTGAAGGACTGCCATAATAAAGTAGGATCCCTGTCATTTTAAACACTCCTTCCAAATTTCATTCATCTGGGATTTAGTTCAGGTGGTCTATCTACATTTCCAAAACCATTGTAAGGATTAATGATGCCAAAAAATTTATGCGCAAGCTCTTCAACTGCTATAAATCAAAACTGTTTCACTGAATAAATTGTTTTAATGGCACTATGCTAATTTATATTAGGCAGAGATTTCTTCTTAGGGTAGTGCTGGGAGTTTCTGTTTGCCATGATCTGAGCTCTTCATGACTAAGCTAGATATTGGTCAATCTGGTTCTAGGCACCTATGTGTGGGCAACTGAACTTAGCACTGCTGGTTTGTATGGGGCTTTGATAACCACTTACCTACCTGTAAAATAAAATTCACATGATGAGTCTTAATTTATGTGTCCTACTTTGTACAAAACAGTTCAGAAAGACTGTGAGACTGTTGGATAATGGTCTGAGGTGAGCAACAAGAATGATCAGAGGCCTTGAGAATATGAACTGTGAGGAAAGTTTAAAGAAATCATGACTTAGTTTAGAAGAACAAAAACTGACAGTAGACATAAACACCCTTGGAATATAAGAGGTAATATAAAGGTCATAACTCTCAGGCATGTCTTCTCTGTTTAAGAGGACAATCATTGGACATTAGAAAACTAGTGAAGGGTGGAGATGGTGAAGCACCAGAATATTGTTGTATAATCATCATTGTTAGAGATTTTTAAGAGTAGGCTGGAAAAAAATGGGTCAAGAATGGTAAGAGCATATGGGATCTTGTCCTTTTTCATGTGCTGGGTTTTTTTTCTTGTATTTCTGTGCTGAAAATTGCTTCTCTTACTTTTTCAGTTTTTCTTGGCAGCTTTTAAATCCGTTTCCCTTTCCAGAGCTTGCAGTACAGCTGCCAACTTTTCAGGGACATATAGAGTCCATCTAGAAACTAGCAATCAGACGAAGAATGATTGCAACATTTTAAACCATCTGATCCACCTTTCCTGAAGTGCCAGCATATGAATCTTTTCCCTAAACAAGTACTTTCTTATCTGCTGTATCGGCAGTCTATACAGTCATGGTGTATTTGGTTTCCTCATTGATGTGACATGCACTGTATGCCAGAGTAGTATACGGTCTGTGACCCAACCAGATGTTTTCCATTATTATAGAAGTCACTGAAAAATGATTTGTTCCTCTCAGTCTAATTTGCCTCAACACAACTATTAGGTTTATGCAATTGATATTTACTTTCTTTATCAAATAGTATAAAAAGCAGTACATGACACTCAAAATATATGTATCATCTCTCCCCTTCTTTGCCATTAAGAAAGAAAAGAAAAGAAAAGAAAAGAAAAGAAAAGAAAAGAAAAGAAAAGAAAAGAAAAGAAAAGAAAAGAAAAGAGAAAAACGATTAAACAACTTCTGGAAGTTCTCCTCCAGATGTTATGACAGCTACCTTAGAGATACAGACACAAGAAATAGAACAAAAAATATAACTCATATTCAAAGTAAATCAGCTGCTGATTTTTCCTTCCAAATATTCTCAACTATCTTAACATAACACATTCTTTTAGAGTTCTTTATAGTTTGAAACAAAAACACAAACAGAGTTTTTAAAATAAAAAACAGAGAAAAATAGACTATCAAAATAAGCTTTAGGCTGAAAAAAAAAGTGAATTTCAACAGAAGAAGAGAAATTTAAAGCTTATGGTGTAATGATATCAATTATTTACTACAGAAACCAGAAATAATAAATATTTCAACCCACATCATCAAAAACAGGACAAGTAGAAGACAAAAGATATTTTTTTTCTTCCTTTGGGACTGACATGTCAGACTAATCAATAAAACCCCTTTGTATTGTATGTATTTTTTCACTAGTAGAAATGTATGTATAAAATTTATATTTTATTAGTGAAAAAATATGTAATCTTGATTATGTTGGCTCAAACACACAAAACTTTCAAAATATGTCATTGAGGAATTAGAGGTTTGATCGTGTCTTTTATTGAACCCTTGTCTGCCTGGAAACATCAGCTAGACAGCCATTTGCAAGAATACACGACACCAGGAGCAGTTGCCATTCATGGTACACTCCTTTGAAGGGCTGCCTGTAGG
>NW_009637315.1:0-30807 GCF_000690535.1 Cariama cristata | reverse complement strand
CTGAATGTCCGCATCTTATGGAACTATTCTCCCTGATCTTCTTTCAGCACAAGGAAAATGGTCTTTTCAAAACAGACAGCAGAGGGACATTTATGTCTCTCTAAATGAGTTCTCATCTGGAGTATTGTGCTGCAATCCACCAATCTTATACACTATCATACTGTAGAAGGGTAATACCACTCTTCAAGTGCTTGTTACTAAATTTTGTTCAGCATTGATATTCTCAGAGCATTAATTTAATTACATTTTAATGCATAATAATATATCTTTACTGAATTTTAGAGTTGTGGAAGATTTAGTGTTTATAAGGTGAGGAAAGAAGAAAGAGAGAGAAAGATCCATTGGTTGGAAACCTGAATTTAAATGCAATTCTAGAAAGAATTATTGGAAACGGTGCCAAAAGGATTTTGGAAAGCAGACAGAAATGTAGTGTACTCTGGGAAAGCTAGGAAAAGAAACAGGCCAAATAGGTAAAAAGTCTCTTCTATCTATGTTATGGAGAAGGACATACATCTCAACTTCTAGGTCAGTTTCTTTTCTGACTGAAAATTAGGCTCCTTAATTTTAATTGCAATCCCTTGCTTTGGTCTCTTGTGACCATGAATTTAGTAGGCTAACCAGACGTTTCCTTTAATCAGCTCTAAATTTCTTCTTATCCTATACCCTCACAGATTCACCATATCCTCTAAAATAACAGCTGCAGATACTATTGACCTGAATCCAATATTTACATACAGCTCCTGGCAATGAGCCATTTGGCACATCATTTCTCACAATCCCCAAGTGACATGTTTGTGCATCACAGCTGATCTCATACAGTCCCAAATACATGGAGTTGTACCCTTGAGTATCTGTTCTACACGGACATTAAGGTGGAAGATATTTTTTAAGAATGCTTTGCTCTTTTTCAAACGGTATTGTAACTTGCAAAGCAACTTTGATACAGAGTGTTTTGATTCACTTAAGAGTAAAATCAGGCCTTGGCAAAAGCTTGACATCCATACTTAAGAAAGTGTGACTGACTTATAAGCCACAGAACAAACAAAGGTACTGCAAAAAAATCCAATCAGCACAAGAATAACAGAAACCTGGATCAGAGAAGAGTAGCGTGACAAAGGCAGCCTCTCACACTTCACCACCTAAGCCAACCTCTGCCTTTGCAATTGTAGAACAACCCTCAGTAAGGGGAAAACATCATATAACATTGGAGTCTAGACAAGCTACCAGATAAATACTCTGCTAAAAGTAGCATCATCTCCTTCTGAAGTGCATCAAAAGCCTCCATGAGACATAAATGTTATAATAAATATAACTGTTAAATTAAAGTGAGAAGTGGGAAAGAGGGAGGAGTGAATCCCAACTAGCACAATAAGGCTAAACAAGCTCCAGCCCAGCTGAATGTCAGGGTACCCAGATGAAAAAGCACATACCAGACAAAAAGATATCTAATGAAGTAATTGATTGCTGTTTGTTGGCCAAGCTACAGATCTCATAAAGGTGGAAAACTAAAAGCATTTCACACCAAAGTAACCTATTACATTACAGAGGAGGCGAATATCAAAGCTGCTTAAC
This sequence comes from Cariama cristata, assembly GCF_000690535.1. NCBI lineage: Eukaryota > Metazoa > Chordata > Aves > Cariamiformes > Cariamidae > Cariama > Cariama cristata. The sequence continues at coordinate 29,235 of NW_009637315.1, read as the reverse complement.
AGATGTGTTATGCATCAAAGCCAGCAGCCAACAAGAGACATCATTAGATATCCTTAGAAGGAATGGTGGAACTACAGAGTGTCAAAAATAGAAGGATCAACAGATAATGGATTACAATTATAGGTACTATGAGATCTCTGTAGACTCCTCTGGGAAAACAAAACTTACAGTATGAAATAATTCTCATTAAATATACTTTCATTGTTGGATTTGCCAGTGCTAACGCCTCTCCTATATTCTTCCTTCTCTTCTTTATCTGTAAGGTGAGATACTACTACCACACAGCTAAACTTTATTACTATATTTTCTAAATAACTTTGCTGATAACAAAACCATATTTTCTTTTAACCATATTTTAACAAGTTTATTCAATGTTATTTGCATAACCCCTGTGCTAAGTTGTGATGGCATTCTGTGTCCTACCATGGCATCGTAGAATCATAGAATCGTTTAGGTTGGAAAGGACCTTTAAGATCATCGAGTCCAATTGTAAACCTAGCACTGTGAAGTCCATCACTAAACCATGACCCTAAGCACCACGTCTACATACCTTTTAAATGTCTCCAGGTATGGTGACTCTACTATGTCTCTTGGCAGCCTGTTCCAATGCTTGGCAACCTTTTCGGTGAAGAAATTCTTCCTAATATTCAATCTAAATCTCCCCTGACACAACTTCAGGCCATTTCCTCTTGTCCTATCACTGGTTACTTGGGAGAAGAAACTGACCCTCACCTCGCTATAACCTCCTTTCAGGTAGGAGTAGAGAGCAAAAAGGTCTCCCATCAGCCTCTTTTTCTCCAGGCTAAACAACTCTAGTTTCCTCAGCCACTCTTCATAAGACTTACCCTCCAGACCCTTCCAACAGCTTCATTGCCCTTCTCTGGACTTACTCCAGGACCTCAACATCTTTCTTGAAGTGCAGGGCCCAGAACGGACACAGTACTCAAGGTGTGGCCTCACCAGTGCCGAGTACAGAGGGACAATCACTTCGCTAGTCCTGCTGGCCGCACTATTCCTGATACAAGCCAGGATACCATTGGTCTTCTTGGCCACCCGGGCACATTGTCAGCTGTCAACCAACACCCTCAGGTCTTTCTCTGCTGGGCAGATTTCCACCTATTTTTCCCCAAGCCTGTAGCATTGCATGGGGTTGTTATGACCCAAGTGCAGGACTCAGCACTTGGTCTTGTTGAATTGGCCTCAGTCCATCAATCCAGCCTGTCCAGCTCCCTCTGTAGAGCCTTCCTACCTCAAGCAGGTCAACACTCCCATCTAACGCTCCTGCCAATGCTGGAGAAGAATGTAGCCCTGACCTGAAAAGTTTGGTATCTAAGACACAAGGTAAGAAAGAGTTTCCAACAGAGAGGAGAATATAAGAAAATAGTGCAAGAACATTCATTGCCTCATTATCTGCTCTCCACATAACAGAGTTGTAGCCCTTGACAGTTATGTTGTAAGCATCATAGCAAAAGGCATTTCAATAATCAAAATGCATTGACTTGGGAAGTGTTTACAGGAAATGCCTCATAGTTTCAAAGAGAAGTCAGTTATACTGTGTTCATTGTAATATGTATGAGCTAGGAAAGGTACAAAGAGGGCTGCTTCCTAAGGAATACATTCTTCGGAGATCTCTGGTTACAACACCTGATTTTGGAGAGGGATGGCAGAAAATTAGTGAGGGATCTTCATGCCAGAGCACAAGAGGGAAGCCAGGAAGGGCTATTGGGTACTATCTGAAGACAGAAAGACTTCTCAGAGGTTGGGAGTCCTGACTGGCTGTGCTGGGTGAAAAACAGTCTTTGAAGTGGCTTCCTCTGCATAGATACAGAGGAAAAATGACCTCACCTAGACCATGAAAAGTATACAACTGTTGTGGTGAAACATGAATGAAAATCCATCTGATCAAACTTTAGTCATCTATCATGCAAACAGTGACATTTGGGACAGAATACAGATCCGAAAATTAAGATGTCTAAGTTGAGATGTTGTATCTCAAGAATAGTTAAATATAACTCTAAGACTTCACTGACTGTACTAGCTAAATCTCCATTGGGTAACAGGAGTTTAGACACTTGGTTCACACGTAGACACCTGAATTGAAAACGCTTACATTTAGATATCTGAGTCTCATGGTGAATCCCACCCCTGCAGTAGGATTTCAATGACTGAGTATAGGCATCTAGTGTCCTCTTAGATACTCCTGGTTTCCATACGCTGCACCAGAAAGACACAAGTGACTCTGTCATGAGTTCTGTGCATATCCGTCATCCCCACACAAAGTTTTTGGGTATTCGTGAGAGTACCAAATGACACAAGATGTCTAGGTTTCAGCAATCAAATCCAGTCACTTACGTCTGGTGTTAAATGATCACTTCTAGAATGCAATGTACCCAACCTATTTTAGATGTCTAACTTAAGATGAGTTGAATGAGGAATAAACAGAAAATTCAAATTTAAATAACTATATGTATAAAAGATATAAATTATTATCATATTAATATTATAATTTATATGTTTCTAGAGTTTCCCAGTGAAATGTTGGCTACTGTCCTATGCACATTTTAAGCTCTATTGAAAATATTAATTCAGGTTTATTGAAAACGTTGTGATGTTGTGAAGTAATGTTTTCTCCATTTTCAAAACAGTCATATTTTTCAACTTTTTTCCTAGGAAAATGAAAACTATATGATCAATTTACGTGTTATCTGTCTGTCATTCCCTTGTCCTCCTTCCAAATATCTTTAAACTTTTCAATTTCATCCATCTGTGAGAGAAGGAAAAGATCTCAAAGCTATTAAGGACAAAGAAGTTTCATTAAACCAGCAGATGAATAAAGGAGAGTGATGTAAAATAGCGATTCCACTGTGGAAGTGTCCGGAGTTTTTGGTCAACAACAAAATTAAAGCACATCAGACAATCCATACCAGCAAAAGGTAAAGGAAAAGCATCAGTTAGAATCAACACTTTATTAGACACAGGATAACACAGTCATGAAACACAGAACCAAAAGACAGCAGCCATCAGAAATCTACTTCCATAAAACTTCAGAAACAATGAAATTGTTTGGTAAATAAGTTAATCTGTAAATTACCAATATAAGCACAGTAGTGTTTGTGATATTGTTAGATGCAGAAAAATCTATAGGGAGAGAAAAGAAGGGGACAGAATCATGGACACTTAGTAAGAATCAGAAAGGAGGATTAAGAATATCTTCCAGTGAATTTCCTGTTAAGTAATGGGGGGGAGAGTTTAGAGACTTTCTAACCACTCTTCCCCCAGCCTGTAACGCTGCACGGGGGTTTTGTGACCGAAGTGTAGCACCTGGCACTTGTTCTTGTTGAAGCTCATGCCATTGGTCTCGGCCATCTATCCAGCCTGTCCAGGTGCCTCTGCTGAGCCTCCCTACCCTCCAGCAGATCAACACTCCCACCCAACTTGGTGTCATCTGCAAATTTACTGAGAGTAAACTATGAGGTAACTATGAGATAACTATGGCTACAACTTTCACTGGATATAGCCCAAGCTTTATTGCACTCTCATACACTAATCTGTATTAGTTTAAGATTTATTAAGACTATGACAAATCAATACAATGTGTTTGGGGAGGGAAGGAATCCATCTTGTTTCGTGAAATGCCAAGGTGAAAGAAAATGCTAATTAATTTTTCATGCCTTTACATGTCTGTTTGCATATTGATCCTTATGAGTAAATGAGAAGGAAATTTGTACTTTTTTGTGTCTATGAATGACACTATGGTAGCACAGAAATCAATAGAAATTCTGCCATTGTTCTCAATGGCATTGAAGTCTCACTGAAAGCTATAAAATTGCTAGACTCTCTTATTAAGCGTTCTCCTATATAATTTATTTATGCACACACATACATATATATCTATATCAGAAAGTTAGCCCTTGAAACAATGTCTCCCTGTTTCTGCGAAGTGCTTCAGTGTTTTGTTTTTCTGGTTTTGGACAGAGCAAGCAGGACTGTGTGCCCTCTTTATTCTTTCCCTGTTCAGGGTAACAATGAAATGGTGCAAGAAAGTTACAGCACAGTCAGACGTAGAGGAGAAGATTGTTTCTTCCTGTGACAGGAAAAATAACATTGCTCAATTAATAAGTTCTACCAATTACTTGTCAAATATACAGCCAATTTTGCAAGTGAATGTCTCCATCTCTTTATACCTATTCAGAGAAAATCTGGATTTACTAAGCAATCAGCCACTTTCTGGTAGTGTTCAACAGGAAACAACAGCTGGCTAATTTAAAGGAATGATAAAGCTACAAGATTTAGTACAAATCAACTAGTGTGGAGAATTCTGCTACATAAAGCCCTGAAGCAGTGAATCTTTCCCTCTTTACTTCATTTGTAATCTTATTTAAAAGCTGCTAGTTTCACAAATAGGACACAGGTGTTTGGGGAAACCAACTCTAGCAACTGAAGTTTCAGTTTCCCTTCTTAATGCTAAAGAAGTCCAAGTCCCTTACAAAACTACATGCCCCCCAGAAAACTCTCTATACCACTTGCAATTCTACCAGTGGCATGAAGAAACCTGTGCAGGATTCCCAGGTCCAGGACTCTTCATTTCCTGTTGTTGAACTTCATAAGGCCCCCATCAACCCTTTTCTCTAGGCTGTCAAGGTCCCTCTGAATGTCAACACAACTACCTAGTGCATCATCTGCTCCTGTCAGCTTTGTATTGTCTGCAAATCCACTGCAGGGGCATTCTATACCATCATTTAAGTTATTAATGAAGAGGTTAAATGGTATTGTCCCCCATATCAGCATGATTTCCCTATCATACGTCCTTGCTGACAACTCCCAATCACCTTCTTGTCCTTCATATGTTTGGATATGGTTTCCAGAATTAGTCACTCCATTACCTTCCCAGGGAGTGAAGTCACGCTGACCAGCCTGCAATTCCTTTGATTCTTCTTCTTGCCCGTTTTGAAGATAGGATTGACATTTGCTTTCTCCCATAAATCTCTCCTATCTGGCACAATCTTTCAAATATAGTCAACAGTAGCATCTCACTGACATCGATGAACTGCCTCAGTATCTATGGGAGTGTCCTGTTATATACCATACCATGGACTATTGAATGTCCAGTTTGTTTAAATGACCTGATCCTCCTCCACCAAGGGTAGATTTTCCTTAGTCCAGACTTTCCTTTTGCTCTGAGTGGCTTGGGACTCCTGAATATCTGTCTTACTGGTAAGGGATGAGGCAGAAAAAACACTGAGTTCCTTGGTCTTTTCCATATCCTTTCCAAATATCCTGTCCCATTAGCAGGAGATCCACATTTTCCATAGTCTTCTTTTTGCTGCTGATATACCTGTAGAAATCTTGCTTGTCACCCTCCACATCTCTCACCAGATTCAACTTTACCTGGGCTTTGACTTTCCTAACCCCACCCCTGCATGATCGACTAATACCTCTTATATTCCTCCTGGATGACCTGTCTCTACTTCCACCTCTTGTATGTTTTTCTTTTTCTGTTAGACATTTGTCAGGACCTTCTTCTTCATCCACACAGGACTCCTGCTGTCTTTGCTTGCCTTCTTGTAAATCACTATGCATTATTCTTGAGCTTAGAGGAAGTGACCCTTAAAAAACAATCAACTCTCCTAGACTATTCTTTCACCCATGACTGTCTCCCACGGGATTCTTCTAAGATCTCTATAGACCTCCTGTATAGTGGAAAAAAACCAGAAGGCTACAGAATTGCCTAGTAGTTGCTTCCCCAGAGAGGAAGACTGAAAAATATTGCAGTTAGATTTTATGAATTAGGTATTGCAAGTTGCCTTGCTTATCTATCTTGTTGGTGGTTTGTTTTCTCCATTTAATAGAAATATTGTTTCTTAAACTAATTAATCTTTAAGACTGGGGAAAACTAGATCACTGAGCATCAGAAATCTTACTTTAGTTTTCTCATGTTTCTGTGTGGAGGTTCTAATGAGTGTGTAAATAATGATTTCTTCATTTTAGAACCCAGTTCTTGTCAGTCAAGTTCTGGCAGAAGAGTTACATTACTATTGTTTTTTAATTATGTGTTTTAAGTATGATGATTGCCTTTCTGAAAAGAAAACAGCAACAACAACAACAATAATAAAAAACAGGTATCCAAATACCCTAAGGTGATAATGCTTGGGCACATGTTTAGCATAAGACATATATAATTATTTGTGAACTGTGAGGATGTTTAGAAAAAGCCTTACGAGGAGTGACTGAGGGAGCTGGGGTTGTTTAGTCTGGAGAAAAGGAGACTGAGGGGAGACCTTATCGCCCTCTACCACTACCTGAAAGGAGGTTGTAGCGAGGCGGGGGTTGGTCTCTTCTCATCGGTAACCAACGATAGGACAAGAGGAAACGGTCTCAAGTTGCGCCAGGGGAGGTTCAGGCTCAACATTAGAAAGAACTTCTTCACTGTTAGAGTTGTTAGGCATTGGAACGGGCTCCCCAGGAAGGTGGTGGAGTCACCATCCCTGGAGGTGTTCAAAAAACATTTAGATGTGGTACTTCAAGACATGGTTTAGTGGGCATGGTGGCATCAGGTATACGGTTGGACTTGATGATCTTTGAGGTCTCTTCCAACCATAATGATTCTATGATTCTATGAATATTCCCTGTTCCTAGATCACGGCGCCACAGCAGAAAGCCTCTTATGGGCTGAGTAGCTCAAACATTAAAATGATAGCCCAATATATTATCCATAGAGATGTCTCAAGGTCAAGGACCTGAAAAACACTGCAGTGACTGCAAGAGCAATGACAGTATAATATCAACGAACGTGCTATTTCTCAGCTCAAAGGAGATATTTATTTAAAGAACAAAATGGTGTGTTGAACTTGAAGCGAAATTAAGCAGGATCAATGTCTCTATAGTAATTCATCTCTTCAGTTACAAAGACAGTGTTGCACATGTAAAAGAAGTGTATGGGGAAAAAAAAACTGCCCTTGGTTTTCCAGTCATTAAAAAAGGAATACTGGTACTGTCTAATCACACGATTTATGAAAAGGGGTTGTTTTTAAACAGTAAGAGTGAAATAACGCCATTAACTGTGTCCCTGATTTAGCAAAGCTTTTGAGTATGTCCTTAACTTTAAGTGTATACTTATGTCCCATTGACTATTTAGGGATTGAGTAAAATACTGGTAATTTAATTCCATGATTAGGGTAATTTTTTGATTCCGTATCTGTAAGAATGCTGTGATACGAGGAACAGAGTGGGCCAATTAAGTAAAATTTTAAAGAAGCTGTCACATTTTGCCAGATAGCCAAGATTTCTTGCAGATGCACAACCTTAGGTAAACACTGGCAAAAGATTTTGAGACTTATGGATGGCAAGAAGCTATTTTGATTGCACAATGGATAGAAAGCATGTAAGGAACCAGTAAGGAAAAAGCTGCTGTTGTATTTCCATGGTCCACAAATTCATCTCTCCCTTAATAGACTTATGCAAAGAGATAATGGAGATCTTCAGGCCTCAGCAGCCTGTCAACCAAATTTGGCTTGAAATGCAAGGCTTTCTGTGTCACTTACTCCTCTCTCGTTACTTATTTCCTCAGCTATTTCCGTTCCCCCAACACTACAAAAAAACCAAAACAAACCAAATCCAAAACAAACACACACCCCTGTGGTGAGTTGACCCTGACTGGACACCAGGTGCCCACCAAAGCCATGTTATCACTCCCCTCCTCAGCTGGACAGAGGAGAGATAATATAACAAAAGTCTTGTGGGTCAAGATAAGGACAGGGAGAGATCACTCAGCAATTACCATCACAGGCAAAACAGACTCTACTTGGGGAAATTAGTTTAATTTATTACCAATCAAATGATGAGAAATAAAACCAAATCTTAAAACACCTTTCCCCCACCCCTCCCTTCTTCCTGGGCTTAACTTTACTCCTGAATTCTCCACCTCCTCCCCACCAGTGGCACAGGGGGACGCGGAATGGGGGTTGAGGTCAGTCCATCACCCACTGTCTCTGCCACTCCTTCCTCCTCATGGGGAGAACTCCTCACCCTCTGCCCCTGCTCCAACCTGGAGTCCCTCCTACGGCAGACAGTCCTCCATGGACTTCTCCAATGTGAGTCCTTCCCGCAGGCTGAAATTCTTCATGAGCGGCTCCAGCAGAGGTCCATTCCATGGGGTGTGGCCCTTCAGGAACAGAGTACTCCAATGTTGGTCTCCCAAAGGATCACAAGTTCTGCCAGCAAACCTGCTCCAGCCTGGGCTCCTCTCTCCACAGGGCCATAGGCCCTGCCAGGAGCCTGCTCCAGCGTGGGCTTCCCATGGGGTCCCAACCTCCTTTAGGCATCCCCCTGCTTCGGCGTGGGGTCCTCCCCGGGCTGCAGGTGGGGATCTGCTCCAGCGTGGGCTGCACCAGGGGCTGGGGCGAATCTCTGCTCCGGGCCTGCAGCACCTCCTCCTCCTGCTGCACCCACTTGGGTGTCTGCAGAGTTGTTTCTCTCACATATTCTCACTCCCATCTGCAGCTGAAATTGCTGCTACACAGCAACTTTTCCCCCTTCTTAACTCTGTTATCCCAGAGGCACTACCCTCTATCGCTGATGGGCTTGGCCTTGGCCAGCAGCAGGCCCATCTTGGAGCCAGCTGGCATTGGCTCCATCAGGGGAAGCTTCTGGCAGCTTCTCACAGGAGTCACCCTTGTAGCCCTTCCACTACCAAAGCCTCGCCATGCAAACCCAATACAAACCCCCAACAGTGCAACCAACTAAACATATACAAACAGAAAAACAATTTAGGATCTCCGTATTCGTACAAGATAAAACACACAGAGCCTTTGCTCTCATTTTGGGTCTTCAGGTACCTTTAATGAAAGGAATAAGAACATCAGAAAGCTACCTGTACAGAATAAACACTTCTATTTCTCCTTTCTGTTTCCTATTACGATTGAAGGTTCTTATGTTCCAATGATGAGATGTTATGATGTCAACAAATGAAATAGGTATAAAAAAGGAAATGGTCCTAGAGAGTCACCTAACTAAAAAATCATGTTAATATCGTGCAGAGTGTGCAATTACTTCACTCCAGATCATACTAGGTAAATTGCTGTTATAGGGAAGCAATGAAATGTGAAAACTACACTAAATCTGCATTTGAAAGCAAGATAAATGAACAAGAATGCATACTGAAGAGTATTATGGCAGACAAAGATGAGTCCTTAGAGTTATGGGATGAGACCGAGCTTATTGCTAAGAAGGTTCCTGAAGAACTAGATAGGGGTTACAGTAAGAGGTGTATGAATAAAGCACATGTGCTGAGGGAAAATAGCAACTCACAGGCTGAGGAAGCCTTCAGATCTGATGACTGCAGAAGCAAGCATGCTGTTGTATCTGTCATATTGACAAATGACAAAACCTCTCATTTGTTATTGAGTCCAAGCTCCATGGCAGAGCTTCAAGAGGACTTTTGTTTAATTGCACACAGGGCAAGGCAGAGGTAACAAAAATCACATGAAATACTTTTAGGAGTGAGCAGACAGCAGAGCCCAGGCCACCAGGATCAGTGGCAATTACAGTAAGTTTAACATAAAAATATTTTTTATTTCATATTGTTGTCATTTCTGCTGTTAAAGATTTAAAAACATTTTCAGGAATTTGATAGAGGAAGTTTCCTGCAGCATGACCACAAAGAGTGACAAAATATTGGATTGAATACATTCCTAAGTGAAGAAGCCTGATGGTTTTTTTGCCCTCAATGGAAGCATCTTCCTTACAAGCCACTCCTTTTCAAATTCTAAATTGTTATCTGCGACAGTTTTCAAAGTAGGATAAAGAAAGGAAATAGCCAAGTGGTTTAGTGAACCACAATCCTCATTCTTCATGAATGTTTTCTTTAACAATCTTCACATATCTGGTGTGACTTTTTTCATTCCTATGATTTAAATAAGTTATTAGAAAGCAAGGGTCTTTCTCAGACATAGCAGAAAAAAAATCTTATTACAAAAAAAAAAAAAAGAAACTCAGAAATAAAATCACCTGACATATACGTACCCTGCAATCTGAGTATAGCATACTACTCTGCCTGTCCTGTATGATTATCTCAACAAAAATCCTAATTACCACAATCTGAAGGCTTGGTTTGTGGCCTTGTGGCTTTGATTATGTCAGGAGCATTCTGCTTCTGGCTGGTTTCCATCATCTAGGTATTTTATCCACAATGCTGCTGTTAATAAGCTGTATGCTGCGACCCTTATTCTGCCTTCACCCAAAAACTGTGATTATGTCCTGACATTCTCAATCAGATAATTACATCCTTGAGCCCAGTTCCACTGAAATACAGTCTGCATTAGCTGACTTGGACTGACTGTTTCTATATGTTTCTGACACACAATTTATGTGTAGAAAGTTCTCCTGTGAAGAACATTATTGTTTAGGAGAAGAGAACACACAATGTAACTAACTCTCTTTACTCAAGCAGTTTCTTACTGACAATACCCTATAGTCACCAGAGACTTCGTTATTGATATCAATTTTAAATGGTTACATTTAGATGCTATCACCACAGTCAGGAACATGAAGTTCCAAAACAGGTCCTAAACTTACCTTTTAGTAACACAGGAAAGGGAAAACTAAGAGATAAACAAAAGCAAAAATCCATTGTCTTCTCCAGAAGTTGGAAGAGATCTAAGGGTTAAAGACAGTATTAACAAAACAAAACAAGAAAACCACCATCTTTTGAAGCATTACTCCTTCCCCGTTTCCCTTTTGTTCAAGAGAAAGTTATTTCTTCCTAATTCTTACCTCCTGGGTCCACTTATACAGGTTCCTGGATACAAAGTCTGAGTGCCTCACGTGGGTGCAGTTACAACTCTTCAGTATATGTGTGGGTGTTATTCAAGTCTAGTCTTATAACGGCAAATGAGCATACCCAGCTCATGACCAGAGCATTAAAACAAGATGACTGGATGATCAAAGAGGATGAATCCCACATCAAATGCCAGTACATCTAGAAAGAAATCAATCAGGAGGAATACTCTACTAAAAAGTTAAGATTTCTTACTGAAACATGATAACGTTTATTTATACATATTGAAATAGTAACTAGAACTATGATTCTCATGTTAGGGTCCCACTACACATGGTACTTTATGGAACCAAAAGGATATTCTCTGTCTGGAAAGCTTACAAAAAGTCAAAATAGCAATTCCTACTGACTCAGTGTGATACTATCATTCAGGCTACGATACTTAGGCAGAGCTCAGCAGAGTTGTGGTTGGGCTTTTTATTTACCCCATTATTTCAAACATGGCTAGTCTGGGGAGTGTGGGGTTGCTATTCATACTGAATTACTTGTATTTGCATTTCACATGAGTATAAAAGTAAGGGCAATGGAAATTTTACACCAATTCTTTGACTATGAGGTAGCTCTTCAGTTTTATGAAAAGGTCTTTCTCAAGGTATGGATTTCAAAACAGATATTTTCTGCAGAAAGCAAGAGTCAAGTTAATCCCTTGTGTACTACTTTGGTTACAATTATATAAAGACCTCAAAATAGGTAGCCATCTTCAATTTCCTTTGCTAGCATTTATTTTGAAATCAGGTCCAAAATATAAAATAGGACTCTTGCATAACTTTGCTGGAGTTTGAATGAAGCTTCTCTCCAAAAACCTATATTGCTCTCTTGTGTTCTTTTCAGAGGCCTAGAAAGCCTGACATAGTCCCAGTAGGCATCCATAGGAGTTTATTTTAACAGCATAGTAGAGATTGTGACATGTAACAACTCTAACTCCCATTTTTAAGACAAAGATTGATGGAAAAGGGAAAGAAATGTCATAATAGGAGCCTATTCTATTGACAGCAACAGCAACAAGGGAAATGGCTGAGAGAGAATGCATCAGTTGCCACCGTGGATTTTCAGAACTACAACCTTTGTGTGTAACGAGTGTTTCAAATGGCTGCACTACTTATCGAGAGCTGAACTGGAACCAATTGCCAGCCACAGCTCTGAGTACTCCAGAAAGCTGAATGGAAAATTCTGAATGGAAAACTAATGGGAACAAAAGATGACCAAAGGGAGATCATATAAGTAAAACATCTCTGCTTGGTCCTAGCAGCAGTTTTATTCCACTGTTTTCTTTAGTATGTTACATGAATACTGTTATCATTTAACCCATGTAGGCAGTTTAGCCCCACTGTTTTTGTCACAAATCCAAAATACACCACCATACGAGCTCCTGTGAAGAAAATTAACACTATGCCAGCCAAAATCAATACAATTACTTACATTGGCTGCCTTATTTATTGTCCATTTATCAACAACTCACAGCTGTTCACCAAAAAAATCTTGCCTGTTAGATTCTTGTAGGCAGTTCTTAATCCATGCTGTCCTCATTCTCTCCCAAAGTAAATCAGTCCCATTCAACTTATTATATGTAAAGTTCATTAAACAAATATACTAGCCTTTCAGCTGTTCTCATAGCAAGGATAAAACAGAAGAGCTTGAACAAGTGTGAACAAACAAACATAAAGCTAGTACCTGTACATGGACACCTCTCTGACGTCCCCTGTCCAAGGCCATATTTTCATTCACATAGTAAAGAAAATCAGTCTTTTTCTGTCAGGATTGATAATACAGGTATCTCAGATAGACAAAGAATGAAATTAATTTTAAGCAAGAACTTCTGGAATTCTTAAGACAAAACAAAGCAAAACTTGTATTACTTAGGTGACAATCAGAGAACAGGTTTCTTTTCTCATTCTTTCCAACTATGCTGGTGAATCTAAAAACGGTAAACATAAAGTTTGACAAAAAATGAATTTTTTCTGCAACCAATATGTCTAAGTTAACCTACCAATTTCTCTCACATTTTCTCGGTACATGGATTCCTAAGAAATTTCCATGAAAAGTGCAGATCTTGATTTTCTTACCATTCATGGGTCCTATAGAAGTATTTCATGTATTCCCAGGAAACTTAGAGAGCACTGATTGCAAAACACTTAGTTCCACTCAGTATCTCAAGGATAACTAGCTTTGCAGATACTCTTCTGTCATTATTTGTGGCTTTTTCTGTTCACTACAAACTAATTTAGTACTTTCACTACTCTTCTAGTAGTGAAAACAAGTCCAATGAGAGTTCATTCAGTCTATATAAGTATAGGCAATGTTGATTTTTTTCATGTTGACTGTCATTGTTGAATGTTACAGGAGTGAGCAAATTCCTCACAACCTGTAACAGTTACTTCTTAAGTACACAAGCACACAAACACATACGTAAAATAGCTTACTTCCTACACTTCATGGGTTCTTTGCTAAATCCAGTCAAAGTACCATTCTCTCTACTTCCAAGAACTGTCTCCAGTTAATGTCACCAGTTTCTTCCCAGCTGCAAAGGTGAGTTTTACAAAGCTGAAGGTGACTAGTGTAACACCTGCAGCTGTTCTTTAGTCCTCAAGTAACTCCATTGCTTCTGAAAGCACTTTCGAAACTTCTTCTGCCTGCACTCCAAATCCCACTTCACTTTAGCAATCAATATTTAATAAATTTTGGTTGGTTTTTAATTTTTTTACAACTACCTTTTGTATTGTGAACATGAATTACTTCAGCACATTAAATGAATCGCATTCAATTTTACTTCTGCTACCACTGGTACAAAACACTAGAGAGAACTTAAGCTGGAAAGGAGCTTCTTAGCCCATAGTTGATCCTGATATAAGTAGTTCTTTTATATTGCCTCATGTAAGACCTAATCTAGCAACACTGTGTGCACAGTCAAAAGCTCTGCTGGACGAGTCAAGGCAGCATTACCTCTTGACTAAGCCAATAGCTTGTCTCAGCTGGAAGAAATGATTCAATGTTCCTGCCAGGTCTGCTCTTAGAAACAATCAGTGGTTTCAAATATTAGACTACAAAGTTAACTAGGCCTATCTAGCGGGGCGGGGGGGGGGGGGTATGATAATTTCCAGTTAAATAGCACCTGTTTCTTTCCACAGCCAGAAAACATGTACTGAAACATTTCTAGCCTCTATGAATGTCCCCCACATTTGTCTCATGATTGAGATCTGAGTTGTAGACATATTATGTCCACAGATAATTTGTAAAACAGTAAGGCAGGAAAGCAGATTTCTACAGCTGCTTGATTCCAGAACTTTATGACTCATCATCAAATTACTCGGGTTTTATAGCTTTAGAAGTATCTCCCTTTGGTCCTTATCTCTAGGGGAAGTGACAGCTATTCCTGCCCAATAGCTAACATATCTCTCCTGACTGGAGGAGGATATGTTTGTAGTGGGTATATCCAGCTCATCTTTAAAGCCTGAGTTTGCAGACATGCATCAGGGATTTAGTGCAAATAAGTGAAGGGCAAAGTATAAATGACGGATCCACCATCACGCATATCATCCAGCTTTTTCTGCCAGAATAGATGAAGCTAGAGGCGCAGACATCTGGACAGCTGCTCCAGCCCTTGATTTTCATGGTATTTGTGGAGTGTCTCTACCTCTTTATTTCAGAAGGAACTCCCCAGTGACCAACAAGCTGCTGAGACTTCACTGGAGACATGATTTGGAGTTTAATGAGCACAGATTCAGCAAAGCATGAGCAACTAATGATGTAGATTGGAAGCCCCATATTGTTTAGTGCACTGCCAGGTGTCAATTGTGATTCCAGTTGTAAATTAATATCATCTCAGAGTAAATGATCTGCTGTATGAAAAAAATAAAGCAACTGACTTCATTAGGAAAGGGTTGATCTCATGGGAATGCATTTTATACACAATGCAGGATTATTTATTTTTTAACTTGGCGTGTTGGAGAAGAAACAAATCCTGCCAGCTTGCAGTGAAAATAACCAAGGCGAACAGATGTACTGTAGCATATAGAAGAGACCAACAGAGAGAAAGCATGACAAAATACTGGGGAAAATATATTGACTGGGAAGTTGCCACATTTAGACCTTTAAACATTATAAAATCACAGCTATTTCCATCCTCCTCACCATCCTCCAAAAAAAAAAAAAAAAGAAAAGAAAAAGAAAAAAGGAAAAAAAAAGAAAAAAGAAAAGAAGAAACATAATTTTAAAAAGCATTATACTCCAGGTTAGATATTTAGAGTCTCTGAGTATAATAAACTCGGAATCAAGGTCCTATCTGGTTTGGCTCTTCCCCACTTCAGAGGCCACTAGCTCGGACTCAACATCCCTGCTCTGCTCATCCTTTATGGATATATTCCCTTCTGTGTTCTTCTCCTCTGATGACTCTGGACCTCAGCAACCTCTGAGCAACTCTGGAGACATTTCACTGAACTGGATAAAAGCGTAAGATGAATTTCATTTTTTGACAAACTACCTTTTTTTTTTTTTTCTGACTGAAAGGAAAATGGATTAGTGAGAAATCTTTAAACTACTCTTTCATCCCATGGGTCTATTTTCATGTACACTCATATAACCCATCATCAGGTTAGTCAGCACCCCTTCCACTTCCATCTTAAACTGCCAAATCTCAATACGTAATAACTGCTTAACAAAGCTGTCTTTCTTAACTTTTTTAATATGTAAAGTTACTCTGGCTGAAATCCTGACCCTGCAGATGGCCTTTGCCCAATATCTCCAACACACTGCAGGTGTGGTCCATTACTGTGCACTGAGTTGTCCTGGATGTTTGTCCAGAAGAACACAGATTTCCCTTGTTTGTGTAGAAAAAAAAAATATTTCTCCTCAGTTACTCTGTAAAGAAGAAAAATCTACACCTTCCCAATCTTTCAAATGCACTTGGAAATCTGTGGATGAAAACCACAGGCTATTGTCAGCCTTAAAGGAAATTAAGGAAATTATGAGACTGACTGGGAAAATAGCTACAGCAACCACAGTGAAAAACTTCCTAGTTTTCTTTTTTTCTTTAATTTCCTTCACTTTTGTGACAGGTAGCAGAGTTGTGTTATAGAGTGTATGTGTTAATGTGATAAACTAATGCAGTCATGTGTAAGGTTTTAGTCAGAGGCACATCAACTGAGACAGGGATGTATAATTGCTTTGCAAATCCCATTACAAGGGGGCAAGATGAAGCAAGTTCTCTGACTAATAGACTTGCAAAATCATGAAGTCTTATTGAGGTTCATTATAAAATAATGCTGCTTACAGAATAGGAAAATAGCAAGCAACTCCATTGCCCTCTGGTCCTCCTCGCATGTGGATCAGAGTAAGAAAGAATTGTTGTCCAGCAGGAGGTGAGAAGGATTCAGCTGCTCACAGTGCACATTTTCAACCTCCTCTGAGACTTATTACTGATAATTCCTGTAGATCCTTGCAACAGCTGCTGCATTGATTCAGACTAGATCATAACCATTTCATAGGAAGCCATTGAAAATACTTGAAATTGTAATCCTAGAGCTGCAGCACGCACTGCTATTGGGTTCTTTCATTTTTCAAATGTAGGTCAGCCTCTGGCTACTCTTGCTTTGCTTCTGCTTAAGCTATATTTCTTCCCTTTTTTCTCTGTTTAGATTTTCTGTTAAAACATCTGACAGGAAAGATGTTTTTCTATTTTTGACATGTCTTCCACTAGAGATATTAGAAGCTTATTACTTCCTTAATGTGGTAAGAGCTGAATCGTCTGATTTGAGTGTGTTATTTTTCTTGGTAATGTCTTGTTAGAGTTCTTGGTAATGTCAGACTTAATCGGGCCCTGTAGTTTTATACTGTAAAGTGTGATTATCATTGAATTTTCATACTGAAAATTTTAAGTACATCATTTCATATTCAGTTTTAAACACTTACTTTCAGTGGGAGACATCATTTTAATCATTACAGCCTAATCCAGAAAGGCACATTTACAATAGCTAGCAGTCCTGTAGGAGCAACTGAAGAAAAAGTGTATTTCATAAATCAAAATTTTAATCTTGGGCCTCCACAACAAATTATCCCTGGCCTTACTACACGGTCCTTCACATCTTGAGCTGTTAAATGGTCTGAACTGTGAGCAAAACTGTTGGTTGCAAACCATTTATAAGTCTCTCCTTCAGGGTCTGGACTTCAAAGCTCTGTATATCCCTCATCTTACCTTTAGGTCTTGAAATAAACTGTCATCTCCATAAAATAGGTTTTCTACCAAGTACACAGGTAGAAATTAAGTTTGATATGTGCTTCGTAACCAACTTAGATTAAACAGAAAGTAATCACCCTTGATACAGCTGCTCGTTCAGTGCAGCAAAACAGGAAGAGGGCAAAATAGAAACATGCATTGTTCATGTGTATGTGCTCCAGTAATTGCAAACAAAAGAAAAAGAGGAATGGATAGTTTTGGGACCATGTACATCTTCTTACAGTTAAGCCAACCATTTATTGGCAAAACTTTTCCAGGTTTTCTATTTCAGTTGAAAAAATCCAAATTAAAAGCAGGTTCACCTTGGATATGAATGAATCTTTGCAGAGTTGTAACGGAACATGGTGCAAGTTTTAAATGAATGCAAAGGTGAATGTATACTTGTGGATCATTCGGCACGGTTTCAGCTCAAAAACTAAGTGAAATCTCAGTGGTGTCAGTCAAGTCTTCCTTTGGGGCTTTAGAATTAACTTATGCTGTGCTAGCAGGGTGAGGGTTTATGCAGATCAGAACTGGATGTGCATGTTAGCACCATCACTTTTGAACAAGCTATGGGGCAATATCCAACTGTTACAAATGCAAAAATTCTCACCTCACCAGTCCACTACAGATAAGATTTCAAATTGTTATGGCTGAATGGGTATGGGACATAAGAGTTGGTATCTTATCTATGCATGTATGACTTAAAAACTGTATTAGAGAAAAAACAACCAAATTTAACACAACTGTGTCTTAGGTACCTATAAATATATCTATATACATATATATATATGTATATATTATTGATTAGAGTAGACAAAGCAATGCAACAGCATTTAGTACCTCAGCTGAATGGAACACTAAAAATTTCTGCAGTAAACTGTTTAGTTAAAAAAACAAAGCGGACTCAGCCTCCCCAACTTGATTCACTCTCCCTCCCACTT
Source organism: Cariama cristata (assembly GCF_000690535.1). Classification (NCBI taxonomy): domain Eukaryota; kingdom Metazoa; phylum Chordata; class Aves; order Cariamiformes; family Cariamidae; genus Cariama; species Cariama cristata. The sequence continues at coordinate 11,249 of NW_009637315.1, read as the reverse complement.
CCAAAAAAAATCCCACAGAATGAATGAATGAATGAATGAATTAGTAAAGAAATAAATTGTGTGCATGTGCAGGTACATATGTATCTCCGTGTGTGTACAATTTTATTTTGATTGAAAATGTAATGACATCAGAGAGAGCATTTTGGGCTTCAGTTCTTCAGGAACTAAATAGGTCTGCTTGTGGGTTTTTTTTCTCCCTCAAAGAAAGCATTCCCATCTCATGAAAATGTCCCTTCTCTCAAAGAAAAAATTTTCTATCAAAAATAATTTCTGCAGAACAATTTTCAACTCTTTCTATTTATTAAAGCTAGCACAATAATAAAACTCCCACACCAGAAGTGCTCATTAGTTGTTACTGCTTAGCTATTATTTTTATCACTCCAGCTGCCTAGGTGCTTTACAGACTTGTGGGAAGCAAGTCACCCTTGCCATGAGGAGCTTCTACTTCGAATAGGCAATTCTCAAACAAAGGCAATAGATGGAGATGGAAATAAGAGGGCACAGCACAATGAAATGATAAAGTTATGCTACTATCTTACATAAGATTATTTTTTTTTTTTTTAATTGGTTCAATGGAGTATTCATGAACTCCAGGATCAGTTGGGTAATGCTTGTCTCCGTGTGGGAGATGTGATATTTAACCATGTTTTGGAAGAAGTGTGTTTAAAAATGGACTTGTTGGATTTGGAGGACAAGAGAAATTACATGTCAGACTGAATCAAGAAAGTGATTATCAGCAAAATTGTGCCCTTCCCTAGGGATAGGAAACATGGTCAGGAGATGACTGCTCTGATAGCCTGGGAAGGAAAATAGACAAGAGTCATTGGCTCATTTTCACTGTAAATGAAGCTTGACAGAGGATCTAAGACATCTCAATATATCAGTGTGAATCACTAGGCCGTAACCAGGCTGCTATTAGCTGGTAACAAAGCTTTCCACTAAGTGTTCTGATGCTACTTTTTTTCTCACAAGTTGAATAAGAACATGGCAAGACTGGAAACCAAGTCATGACTTCATTGTTGGAAGCAAACCTTTCCCAAAGACTAAATCAGCGCTAGGTAAATCCCAAAAGTCTGGTTTATTTCAAAGAAAAATTAGAATTCTCAACTGTTACTATCAAGTCTTTGTGGGAACAGTCATCATCTTTCTGAGTTAGGAGTATAGCTGAGATAAATGTGCTGGGTTTTGCTTTGCTGAACTTCAGGTAAAACATGGCTAGATGCTGAAGTGCAGTGCAGTTGTTTGTGTAGGTGGAGATCTGACTTTATACAAATCCGTTTGATTCCTGTGTTGCTAGGCTGAACATTTTACACCAATCCACAAACTCTTCTTGAGAATTAAATGTGATTAATCTTGTGTTTCCCAGATCTCTCACTACAATGAGTCAGATAGATATACGCATAACATTTCTATGGGTAAAGTGCTTAGCAGAGTTCTAAATATTGTGCCATTACTGTACCTGGGCATAAATCCTGCTTTCAGAAAGCATATATTAGTCAATAAATAAGGAAGAAATGAGGAATAGAAAAGATTAATTATATGGAAATGGTTCATATATGTATCTTGTTTTAACAAGCAGTTAATCAGCACTGTAGCATTTCCAGGAAACATGATCAAGTTTAATTTATTAATTTCTTAATAACCGCCAACAAACATTGAAAATAATTAACTGTCTTGCTGCTTCAGACTGACTTTTAGAGATGAGTGAGGTTGATTGTCCTGAGAGTGAACAAACGTACCTTCAGAAGTTGAAGCATTCAGTGAGAACTCGAAGTATTGCTGGTTGGTTTTTTCCAGTTTGGAGGGAGAAAAATAGTATAGATGAAACAAGACTGGGAAGGATGGAGGTTTGAATAAAGAGCAGATTTGTGAGATATAAGGATTGAAAAGACTCTGTGGAGAAAGAGTAGATGAGAAGAAAGGTCTCCTGAATAGAGTTTATAGATCATATTATTTTGACAAACAGATGAATGTGTATTTCTAAAACACACCTAAGTGACACAAGAGCCTAAGTCCTGTTTTTAAACATGAAATGGATGGGCAGGAGTGTATTTTAAAAGATTTTTAGATCATTTGTACTATAAAATCACTGAATATTTAGAGGTCTTCACATGTTTAATTGTGGTCTTTATAACTTTTAATAAGATATAGGTTCTTGTATCATTTGTATCACAAGTTTGAAAATTTTTTCACCTATGGACTGCACAATTAAGTCTTTATTGACTCTCTACATACCAATTTATTCCTTACGCCTTCTACTTACAAAGGCTGGAAGAAATTCAACCATAAAATTCAAGTGAAATGAAAAATACAGTCAGTCTTAGAAAAACCAAAACACAACACAAAACTAGGAGCATTACTAAGCAAATCACTCCATCTTAAAAATAATCTTAAAAACCACTGAAGTCAAACAAATTTTAAACAAATTGAACTTATTTTGAAATATTTGCTGAATCAGGGCCAGATGTAACTGAAGATGCAATGACATAGACTTCTGATTCCCTAACTGTGATCCAAGTGGTGAGTGGTGTTAGTGGTTCATGAAGCCGTGGTAAGTGGTCCCCAGGTGGTTCATGGAACCTTGTAATTACAGAGAAGTGTATGGTTTTTTGAGGGTTTGCAGTGTTCCCTGAGTATTATGATGAGCTGGTAGTGTCACATTCTGGAGGGGGATGAATATACATTCTTGGACAGGAGCAGGGAAGTGAAAAAACACAGAATGGAAGAAAAAAGTGTGTTGGCAAGAGATGGTGTGAGGGATTTAGACTAGGATACTCCACATCTGCAGGTTAGTTATACATGATGTCCAGTTTCTGCAAATATCTCTCTTATCTCATGAAATCCTAGCCTTCATTTTCTTTCTCTCATTTTATTTCTGTGTTTTATTGAAGAGATCTGTAGTGTCAGCTATGAAAAAGATTTCATAAATTATAAATGATATTTTGTTGATCTGGGTTTTCCTTCCATCCCTCCCTATCTTTGGAGACACAAAGTCCTTTCCAAATCATAAGTTGAAAGTCAAAATCCCTTTGTTGGAGAAAAAAAGGCAAAACACTCTTTTTGTTTCCAAGTCAACTCATCTCGGTGAAAGGTTCATGGCTTGACAGCCCTGCAAACTAATGGCTTCTAGTTATTCTCGCAACAGACCAAGCACAAAATGTGCCATTATGAACCTTCGGATGCTGCCTCAACTTTATACTTGAAGAATCAATTTTGACTGGCCGTTACACAGCAGTCTACAAGTATTATATTCATCTTCTTTGTCTTTAACTATTCAATATTTTACCATCCATAATAAACTATCAGACTTTTCAGTCTCTACTGCTCTCTATAGTCAGTGGAGAGAGAAGTCTTTAATAGAAGTATCCAATATAGGTGGTTTATTACTTGCTAGTTTGCATCTTTTCCCAGTGAGCTAGAGAGGCAGTTCAAACTTATCCTCTATTGATGAATTCTAGGCTGAGATCACAGTTTTGATTGATAAAATGCATAGAATTGGTCCACATTTTAGACTCCATCTATAATACTGTGTCCAGTTCTGTCTCCCCTGATACAAGAAAGACATCTACAAACTGGAACAAGTTCAGTGAGGAGAACTGAGATGGTCAGGGTTAGAGCACTTGCCCAGTGAGGTGAGGTTGAGGTACTGGAGTTTGTTCAGCCTGAAGAACGAACAGCTTCAGAGGATCTAACAGCAGCCTTCCAGGAAACTATGAGGAGGTCATCAAGAAAATAGAGCCAGGCTTCTCACAGTGGAGTTAATCCAGGTAAGACTATGTGTATGCTGGTATCAGGGCCTCTCTCCGGTGACCATAAAATGAGTTTGTTCAGCTTCTAATTGAAAGCAACATTTAATCATTTCCAGCTGTTCATTCTCTGGGACTTTCTGCTTTACCTTAGCAGTTCAAGTCAGTTGTATTTAGGCACAAAAATTACTGTAGGAAACTGGTGCTTTATAAAAAAGAATAATTTGTGACAGCAAGGTTGTGACAGGAATGGCCACATTGTGACTCAGAATGAAACTATGAATGAAAAAATGCTATTAATAGCAAACTCAACTGTTTGAGCGGTGTAGGGCAATGATGTCACCTAAGATGAGTTTCACTTAGGATATCTGAGTTAAAAAGGCAAAGGCATTCCCCCCCAAAGCTCCTGTAATTTGGACAAAGTCTTGTGCTCAGATCCTGGCTCAGATCCTGACCCAGAAAGTATCACAGCCTTAACTATCTAAAAAGCTATAGATTCCAAAGTTTGAGTAGATGGGAGGTCTAACTTCCCAATTTAAATACATCCTGTAAATTAGATTAAAATCTTATTTCAGTTGTGGCAGTCACAGGGAGGACACAGATGTTCAGCATTTACAGAATACTGTTCTATTTTAAGACCGGTTATTCTTTGCTAAGTAGCCCAAATTAACACATTTACATTGCTTCCAGAATATCTATACCAGTTACCAAATTAGGATCTGCAGCCATTAATTTCAAGTGCTAGATTGGCATCAATGCTTAGTGGGCATCCTAATATAAAGATTATTTGTTAACAGATGCAACTGGTTATATAATGTACATCAACCAGTTTTATTCAGCATTTACCTGCCTCAGTTATCTTTATGCAGTTAATTCAAAGATGCAGCAAACCATGTATTCCTTTAACTGAAGGATCCATTTATCTCAGTCCCACCACCAAATATGCACAGCATAGGAAATATTGACTTATGATTGCTAGGAGTGGTTTTGTTTGTTTTCTTTTTTAACTGATATTATTGCAATCATTTAGTTTTTCCTTGGAAGAATTTAGTCCTTTGCAAAAATAAATGTCAAGGTGATTAAAAAAAAATAAAATTGAAGAGTTCAGATTACTGTCTATTTCTGGACAGCACTTGGAGTAATGACTTGTACTTAGGTTCTGTGGTGGGTTAATCTTGATTGGCCACCAGGCATCCACCAAGCCTCTCTATCACTCCCCTTCCATTGACAGGACAAGGGGAGAAAATACAATGAAAAGCTTGAGAGTCAAGACCAGGACAGGGAGATTAGTGACCAGTTGCCGTCATGGGCAAAACAGACTTTAATTGGGGAAGATTAATTTAATTTATTGCCAATCACAATGAGAGTAGGATAATGAGAAGTAAGGTCAAATTTAAGAACACTTTTCCTCCATCTCTCCCTTCTTCGCAGTTTCAGCTTTACTCCCAACTCTCCTACCTCTTCCCCCTGAATGACGCAGGGGGATTGGAAATGAGGTTGCTTCATCTTTGCTTCTCCTTCTTTCTCACACTCTTACCCTGCTCCAGTATGGGATTGTTCCCATGGGATACAGTTCTTCACAAACTTCTCCAATGTGAGTCCTTCCCATGGGCTGCAGTTCTTCATTAACTGCTCCAGTGTGGGTCCTTTCCACAGGGTGCAGCCCTTCAGGCACAGGCTGCTCCAGTGTGAGTCCTCCCTAGAGTCACAGATCCTGCTTGAAAACCTGGTCCTGCATGGGCTCCTCTCCATGGGCCACAGGTCCTGCCAGGAGCCTGCTCTGGCATGGGCTGCATCTTCCTTCAGGCCATATCCACCTGCTCCAGCATGGGGTCCTCCCCAGGCTGCAGGTGGGGATCTGCTCCAGCGTGGGCCTCCGTGGGCTGCCGGGGAACAGCCGGCCTCACCATGGGCTGCACCAGGGGCTGGGGGGGAATCTCTGCTCCGGGCCTGCAGCACCTCCTCCCCTCTTTCTGCACTGACCTTGGTGTCTGCAGAGTTGTTTTCCCTCACATGTTCTCACTCCTCTCTCCCATCGATTGTTGTGCAGTATTTTTTACACTTTCTTAAATATGTTATCACAGAGGTGCTACCAATGTCACTGTTTGGTTCAGCTTTGGCCAGCAGTGAGTCCATCTTGGAACTAACTCTATCAAACATGGGAGCAGCTTCTGGCATCTTCTCACAGAAGCCACCTCTTCAGCCCTTCCACTACCAAAACCTTGCCATGTAAATCTAATACAGATTTATTGAAGGAACAATTGAATTTAGTATTTTTAAGCTAAAAAAAAAAAAAAAAAGAGAGAGCTTTTGATTAGGAAGACAAAGGATAACAGTATCTTTGGTGACATAAGGATTCATTGCTATTAATGCAAAACAAAAAATAAATAAGACCACAATGCAAGAACGTGCGAATAATCATACTAGGTCATGCTGAAGGTCCACATAACCCCATATTCTGTTTCTAAATGGTGGTCATGCTTATGAAATTAAGAACATAACAGTCATCAGCTGCTCAGATCAAACAACCATCCTTGTGTAATCTTGTTCCTTGGAAGTCTTTTAGATTTGGCTATGCAAGCCTTTGCCAACCCAGTGACGATTGCATTCCCACCCAAAGTAGGAAATTGGATTAAAGGTCTTCCAGAGTTCCCTCCTAACAATTTTTTTTAACTAATTGTAATGCTACTTTCCCCCATATTTTCTCGTTCCCTTCATTTATTTATTCTGGATCAAGGAAGTCTTGAGCCAAAGACAGTTTTTATTTAGTGACCTTTAAATAGCAACCTTTTTTTTCCCCAGTGTTTTAGATGAGAAAAAGTAATAAGGCACTTTTCCTTCAGAAAACAATCAAATGCTTTCCATGGTAAATCTACTGCTAGACAATCTAGCTAGAAAAGGATGGTGGCAGGGTAGGATTCTCCAGGTCTTTTTTCACTTTTTGTCATGCTTCTGAAAATATGTTTCCCAAATACTTGTTCTGTACTACAAGCACATTTCCCAACAGGAGAATTTTGCAAGAGGCAGTTTGCTTGATAACCTCAGGCTGTGTGAGGGAGCTGCATGACCAGTCACTGGGAGTTTTTATGTGCATGTTCTGATTCATTTTTTCACTTCCATTGCAACAATAAGTAATTAACTGTCGTGAAGACCAGCCCTTAGAGGGCAGCTTGTCTCAAAAAGTTATCATCCCACTAGGCAAAGCCACACAAGAACTTGTTGTGGTCACCAGTTTCCCTTTTGTATTAATAAACTGCTGTTATTTGTTTCTTAAGATATCATTGCTCACTGTGGACTGGAGGAGGGAGGAAATAATTAGCTGCTGGCAAGCGTGTGGGGAGGAAATTCATTGTTATCACTGACAAATGGAAGGAGACACTCTCTGCTACAAATTGTTTAAGTCCCACACACATTCTCCAAGTCTCAAAGGTCAACCTGGAGGACTGCATGATGAACTGAGTGCTTCAGTGTCACGGAGATTGCCCAGCGAGGATCAGGGCTACACTGACACTGTTCAAGCAGCTGTACAAACACACATGTCATAAAGTATATTGACATCTATGAACTCTCAGATGATTCTTTTACACAGAGGCAGGTCTAGATTTGTCATGGATGCAGCGATAACAATGATCGTGATGTGATTGAACAGCAGTGAATGTAGCATACTTTGTCTCCTCAAGTTTCATGGTTGTGTCTCCTGTTGGTTACAAGTCTCCAATTTCTCATGCTTCACAAGCCTTTTTTATGGCTGCCAAATAAGAAATTTCAGCAAGGTAGATTTGAATGCCCGTGTCCCTTATAAATAATGCTGTCTTGTTATTGGGAGACAAGAAAAACCTGAAAAGTCAGTCAATCCAAGAATGGTCTTAGGAAAGGTGAATGCACAATCCTACTTGCCTCATATCCCCAAGCACTTTGCCAAGACTTGAGATATGATAACAACCCAAAACTCCCACTGAAATATTTTTATCATACTTCTAGGCAACAGCCACCTCACTCCTTTTCCTCTTATGACCTCTGTCAGGGTATCTATGAAAATTCTGACAGCAGGTAGGCAGCTGGTGGGTCATGACTGCTGCTTATGACACCGGTAATAATAGTCCTCTTGGTACCTTGTGTTCCCACCATCTGCCTGTCATATTTGCCTGCTGTGTTATGTTTTATCTTTGCATTGCAAACTCTTCAGGGTTGGATTTCTTTTGACACGTATTTCTGAAGTGCCAAACACAGTAAGCTTTTAACTTTAAAAGCCCTGGACTTGTACTATTTGACATAGAGAATAATAGATAATAATCAACTATTATTTTAAGCAGTGAGAAAACCAATGTCTGGTTAGTCATATTCTCAGAGACACACAAGCTTGTTCCTAAATCTGATAGAATTTATGGCTTACAGGAAAACTAATAACTTTTTGTAATTTTCAAAGGAAAAAAACCTATTACAGCTGGAAATAAAATATTAAGTGAAGTGAGTACAGCAGCTGAAATATTAGTTACACCTGGTACCTAAGATTTTGCTTTTCTTTCCCAACAATATGAGAGTGCCAGACATGTTCAGTATGTGATAACTATTTCCCCTCTTGTTCTTTAAAAACTATTGCTATATAGCTTTTTCTCTCAACAGAAGGTAATTCTTCTGTCCACCACACGAGATGTAACTGCATATAGAGAAAATAAAAGCATCGGTTTTACAGATGTATCTTTGGTTGCACTTATTTCCTTCAGTGTCAATTCTATTTTCAATACACTCCTCAGCAACAACTGCTAATATTAAACAATTAATTAAATGTAAGAAGGAAATTAAATATCTTTGCTTCTGGAATGCTACAACATTTATTGCGTGTGCCATACGTTGTCATTGCACAGGAGTGTTCGAAATAAAATATTTTAAAGTGGGCCTACTCCACAAAACAGTAGTCTATCTTGCAGAAATTAAAGATGTTATAAAATCCAAAGCACTGCAGCCCAAGGAAGCACCTTCTAAGTCAGTGTGCTTATTGTAGTGAAACACTAAGAAGTGATAGTGAAGAGCAAATCAGACATGAAGATGTGCTACAAGAGCACAAAGTATTCAGTAGTGCTCTGCTGGGCTGCAGGCACAAAAATATGAGCAGTAAGTTGGTTGTTTCTCACTCAGAATATGGCTAGAATCTTAGTTCCAATTCCAAGTATCAAAAAAAAGTAAATTCACATAAAAAATCAAATGGTTTTGGATTTGGAAAAAGTGACTAGTGAAAAAAATGGTACACAAAATCTACAACCTCCCATTCAGTTAATTCCTCTAAAACTACATTTCCCTGAAAATAAGTTCTTCAAAATTGTCATGTGTCCCTCTTCTGCCACCAAAAAGTGGTAAATTCTCTTTCTTGATTCCCAGATATTCTGCAAATATCCAGGTCTTGGTGGAGGCATCACTATATGGAGCATGGGATAAATACAGAGATACAGTAAGGAATAAGAATACTCTTAGTCTAAAGAGATCTAATAGTAAGGAAAATATTTTTAGATAAACATACCTTGTTATTACCTTCATCTATATACAACCTGTGTAGCAGAAGAATGAATTACATTTCACTTGTTTTAGTTTTATTAATGGACAACTTGTGGGCAACATATGTAAAAATCCACTAGTTCAGTGAAATTATCTAAAGATTTACAACACCTATTAATCTCTAGGAAAGATACAGAGAGATAGAAATGTTAAGTTTCCATTTTACTAACAATGCAATAGAGATATAGCCATGACAGGTGGTTTGGCTGCAGTCACCCAGCGAAGTAAGGGTGGCAACATCACTTAAAAGCTCAGTGTTCACATCTTTAATCTTCTTTCTTCTCTTTTTCCCGCCCTCCTCTGTCCATCCGTGTGTCGTGTGTGTGTGTGTGTGTGTGTGTGTCCCGTTTTTTGTGTTTTTTTTTATATTGTGCTAATCTCCCTAAGAAGTCACCCAACTTGGAGATTCTGTTCAGCATCACAAAATGGGGCTGGCATGGAGGAGAAATGTCATCAGTCACAGTAAAGAGACACTTCTCTTCAGGGCAGGTGGTATCTTATGAGAGCTTTGTCTATCAGTGATGGAAACTGTCACCCTTTGTGCTAAAACTCAGATGACACAGTATCACCACTGTAAAGAAAGATCTGACATTTATGGTGAGATGATATTATAGTTGGATGGTTCAATAAGTTTTTTTTCAGTTCTGATTTCTGAGTTTACCCCTGTGTAGGATTTCTCACCATCTCTCGCTACCAGAAAATACTGAGATCATTACAGATACATTTCCTATGCTACTATAAATAACACCATTTAAATATTAATCAACAAACGTGTTCTAATAAATTATATAAAGAGTGCTTATGATTCACTACAAATTATTGGATCGTAAAGCCCTGTAAAAAGTATCGGACTTTGAAAAATCCATGCCTTTATTTTTTCATAATGTCAGAAAATTACAAAGTTTGAATCATCTTTTGGGATACATCTCTACCACCTGAGGTTTGATCTAACGTTACGGAAATCAATAGGAGCTCTTCTGTCAATTGCATTATGTACTGGATCAGACTTGCAGAATATTATGAATCTATTTGCATTGATTACAGATGCTTTTTATTCCCACTCCTGGAACTAGCTGCAGTATTAAAACCGTTTTTTAGAAAGGGCAATGTAGCATATCACTTTAAAAGATTGTTGCCTTCTGGTCATACTCAGTTAGAAATAAACAGATGCAGTTTCCACATTTCCCAGGTCCAGTTTTATACTGAAACACTACACTAAAGCATGTTCCCCCTTCTGTAATGCCATTATTCCCATCATACTATTGTTCCTCTCTGTATCATTGAGCTCCTTGTGTCACTAAGACTGCAGTTTTCTTTGTGCAGGTCTCAGAGTTCATTTTCTCACACTAAGCAATCACACAAAATGTCCTGAACCTACAACTTTTTTAGCTACTCTGGGACTGATTCCTATTCTGACAAGAATTTATTAGATTTCAGAACTGTGGAACATAACCTTTGAGGTCTAAAAAGAACAGTTCATTGGGGGTTGTCAAAATACCACAAGAATTAAGAGCTAAGAGGTTACTGTTGCCTGGGGATTAAGGGAAGGTGGGAATAACTGAGACTAAGACAATGCAGATCAGTAAAGACAAACAAGACTGGGACATGGATTCCACTTTTGTCACTGGCTGTGTGATGTGATGTCCTAACTCTAACTGAGCTTCCTCATGGCACACTTGATAGAAGCACCATTCTCATGAGAAGTTACAGGAGCTTTCCAAGAAAGGCGAACAAATTTTGGTTTGTTCAAAGCTGAAAGCTAAATCTCTCTTAGTTTTGCCTTAAGTGCTTGCTCATATTTTGATCCATAACTGGTGATATGATAAAGCAACTTGCCACAGAGCTGAGGCTGCTATTCACAACCAAGAGGAATTTAGAATTTCCCTGTATCATTAGACTACAATAAAATAATAATTAAAAAATTAAATATATATATATAAGAGTCTTCATAGT
>NW_009637314.1:65210-97879 GCF_000690535.1 Cariama cristata | reverse complement strand
ATTCTTTACTATATTAAAATACCAGATCTCCATAACAAACACAGTAGAAAGGTTTGCTTGCTACAACACTAAGGATTGCTCTTGACCATGCATCATACAGAAGCACAGGGCACACTTATCTCCTCCCATCAGATGAGTACACCTGTGGCCACTTAACACTTCCAGTGACGGGCAGTCTCTTCCTTTAAGTGTGGATGACTTGTTTTGAATCAAGTCAGGATAAGCATTGGGTAGCATCTCCAAAGGGATCACTGTGTCCCTTCTGTCTAGTCTGTAGGAAATATGAGAAAAAAAAAAAAAAAAAAAAAGAAAGAGGATGCTGCTTCTCATAGGTAACGTTACACAGAATTTTCAAATTCCCTAGAAAGAATTAAAAGTATCACTAGCTCATAGCTTTACTCCAGAACACATTTCTAACAAAAAACCAATGTGTCCTTCTGATATATTTATCTATTCCTGTAGGTTTCCTCTGAAATCTTTCCTTTTTTGCCCTGATGTTTCTATTTAATTCTCTTGTTCTTTCTTATTTTCATGACAGTATTAACGCCTGCCAGTTTTCGATTAGCTGCTTTCAGTGTTCATACTCCTTAAAAGTTGTAACTATTTTGTTTCTCCCATTACATTGCTCTCCTGGTTTGCACATTACATATATTTACACTAATCCAGTAGAGGCTTTATAAGTTGCTGTCCACCATGTGATGCAGCATGAGGCATAGGATATCTCATAGGCGACTACATAAAGGGGAGACTACTACAGAAGGCAATTTCTTTTGTCAGTATGAGAGATGCTTTCCATGGCCCTGTTGGATGACACAGGTCTGGATGCACCAGGTGAAATCCTGGCTCTGTCAGGAGAACATTCATCACAGAGCTACAATTTCTCCATTTTTATCTCCTCTCACCACAGCTCTGGCCCAAGTCATGTAAAATGAACTCACCCATTCTCTAAAACATCGTATTTTCTAATGTAATTTCAGGGCATGATGAACCCCTTGTTGGAGGCCACAAAATGCCCTCTCTATCTGCATACACCAAGCCACCCTTGGTGCCTTTGTGGACCACAACAGGGAGTCTGCATCCAAAGTCTGTTTCCAAGGTGAGTTACTCTATATACACCCTGCACAGCATCCTGACAAGTAGTCTAGAGCTCCCAATGGCAGAAATAAGGTGATTTCTAAAGGCCGCTCACACAGAAGGTTGCCAAGAGACAACTCTTTCTAACCATCTACAAATATAAGGAGAATTTCTCTCCACCTTTGAATTCTTCTCCCAGGAAACATGTTGATGTTTGTCCTCTGCACAGTTAACCTCTGACCTACAGCAGATTCAACAAGTCCAAGGAAGTGATTTTGTAAGTAAAATAACGGCTCCATGCTGGCCAGGGGATTTCCCTGGATATGTGCAGAAGATGCTGTGAAAGTTTTCTAGTCTGATTCTTCCCCAGTTATTTTCCCAGTTTCCATTTCTCTCATTCTGATGTACTCTTTGTACAATAGGAATTATCATTGTGGTATTATTTTAAAATTAATTTTGCAGGTTAATTTTATCATGTGTGGTGTAAGGAACAGATTTGATTCCAAAAATCTGTAAAACTGTTTGCTACTTTTGGCAAAAATATAATATTCTTCTACTGTTTTTATAACATACAGCCAGCTACACCTGATTCTTGTGGAAACTAGGCTTGAAAGAAGCTTTGATATCAGTCTATTTCCATTATAAATCCTTTGAGTATTTCAAAGCCCATAGACATTATGGTAATAACTTACAATATGTCTTCATGAAGATCTTAACCCAGGATGTCAGTACCAGAGAAGCTCTCTGGGATAAATAGCACTGCACATAGTACTGAACAAAAGCCATTGTCTCTTTCTCTTTCAAGTTTTGATAGCTGGAGGATACAAGCAAACTGACTGTGGCACAGCCCCAGGCATATGGGATTTCCTTGCCTAGCTGCCTTGCTAATGAACTGGATCAAAAATGCCAAAAAAACATCAGCCTGAACTTCGCTTTTTGTTCAAGCAATGTTCACTCCCACAGAGGCAGCAGATATTCCCCATGTCAGTAGTCACCAGCATGATTCTTTGGAACAAAATTCAAATCCTTTGCTCAGCATCTGAAATGAATTAATTCTGTGATTGAGCTGTGGAAGGGTGTAATGAATAATCTCTCTGCAATTGCTCATTTGTACTTGCAATGATCTTCACTGCTTGTATACGCTTTTACTTGTCAGTAGGGCGCTGAAACACTGATCACAGAAAAGTAATTGCCATTTATAGTCCAGCAGAGCAACAGATAGACCTACACTGAAATCATTTCTGTTCGTATGGATCCCAGTTCATTCCTTCTTCACATTGCAAGGCAGAAGGCTCAAACATGGACATTTTGGGGATGTGAACTTGGCAACTTGGGGCCACAACTCATTTTGAATATCCAGCAAGTTTGCAAACCTTTTCTATGTCTCCTCTCTAAGAGAAGGTAGTGGGGTGTCAGTGCAGTCAATTAACCCAGCTTATGTCTTGATTTGACATTTTGTCACAGTGTTTGTGATTTTGAACATAATACTTCAGTTTTTAATGTTTTTGTTCTCTTGCTCAAAACATTCAGATTGCCCACTTCACAGAATTTTTATGAAGATTAATTGATTATCATTTCTACCATGTTCAGCTACTACAGTGAAAAAAGTATCAGAGAGATTTTTTTAAAAAAGGAATATTAGTTGTCTTTCAGCCGCAATTAAGTTAAATAAAATCGAGTCTATTTATCCTCCTTATTAAAGAGTTGACTACAGCACCCATACTTACAAAGGGACAGCATCTTCATCAACAAGAATTTCTTCTGTGTTAAAACTTCCTCCCTAGTCAGTTCATTCAACTACGTTAAGGATATTAATGGTCTGCTCCAGAAAGAACAACGTCCTACAGTGCAGGTTTTGCGCATACATACCTCTGTGAAAACTCCTGATACCGATATACAGAGCACGCCAAGAAAAGTACATGTCAAAAGAGCAAGTACTGGATTATTCCTTTCAGATGACAAATAGTAATGCCAGAGTTTATTGAAAAATGTCTGCATTTGGATAGTCTCCTAATTCTTTTTTCAGAGCTAGGCATGTTATTTCTCCAGGTTCTGTGAGGTTTTATTTCAATTGTCAGGAGAAATGTTAAACCTTTTGTTCTCTCTCATTTTTACTCCATATATTATTTCTAAAACAATGAATGTCCAAAAACTTGGATTTATTGAGGACGATAGTTCAGTTTCTCACTGTGAGATATCATTTAAAGGTCATTTATGGACTTTACATTTGCTCAGGCACTTAATTTGGCTGATGCAGTGCCAGTTTTTTAAGGACTCATTTATAAATTGCTTTCTTGCATTTTTGCTGGAACTAATATCAGAGAAATAGAAAAAAAAAAGATAAAATTGCTGAAATAAATTACCTGCATTTGTCTTTAATGGAAAAGGCTAACTATCAAAGAGAGGGAAGGGTAGATATGTGACTGAAGTGATGGAACTAGTATTTAAGACAAGTGAGATGCTGATTCTGTCAGATCCTCAGACTCAGATAATCAAATGGTGCAATTAGGTGTTTCTCTACTGATTGAAACAAATCTTTACCTATTTTCACAAGTGGGAAATTTGGCTCTGAGATTGCAGATGCATCTGCCTAGTGAAGCCTCAGATGATAGTGGCTTCTCAGGAGTTGTAGCACCTCTTGGCCTGTTGCACAAGAAAAAATAAGGGGAGTGCTCCCTTGGGTGCAGATATGTTCATGTGGATGAAAACTTTTTCAGTTGGCAGCTCTTGTCTTTCAAAAGGGTATAAAACTAATAGGAACAGTCCTGTAGTTTTCAAGGACATTCATAAAAACTGTGATTATGGTACCAAATGAATTTGGTGACCTTGCTAGACAAACTGCATACAGCTGTGTTTTGAATGACTGAGTTGAGAATCAAGGACACTTGGTGAGTCTGGGTAGTTGTCTTTTGGTAGGGTAGGTGAAAAAAGAGGATTGTCATTCCAGCCACATTTGCAAAGAAGTCAGGAGCAGTTATACAAATATGTTACAGGACAAGTGAAAAAAAGAAAACCACTGTTTTTCTGAGCCTTCCTAAAACTATAATATTCACCGTGGGATATAGGAAGAATGAGCAGTGTCTGGAGCATGGCGATGCTGAGGATTGTTTCTAAAGTGTATAGTGCACAGATAGTTTATAATTAAGATTTATAAGATAAAGCGATACGCTCTTTTTTTCAGACCGGGAACATCAGAAATATCTTTTTTCCTTACTGAGTCATTATCTTTAAATATAGGGTTTCCTCACAAGTAACATATGCTACATTGAAAGCTCACCTGCCATCCATTGCATGACAATGGGGAAACAAAAACCTCCCAGTACGCTTCATTCTCAGATGTCAAACTGAAGTTGTTACAAAACAGGACTTTGTAACATGATGCAGATCTTCAGATAAATGGGGAAACAAAAACCTCCCAGTACGCTTCATTCTCAGATGTCAAACTGAAGTTGTTACAAAGCAGTATGCAGAACTTCAGATAAGGAGCATCCACCATTGATGTGCAGATATTAGCCTGGATTAAATTCTAGTAGTGTATGTCCAGAATACCTCCAGAAACAGACTTTGGTAGCTTGCTGAAGAAATAGCTTTTGAAAGATTTAGAGCAGAAATGAACCAGGTCACCTGGAAAGCTCAGGTCAGTATGGATGCAATTTCCCAGGGCTCTTCTCTCCACAACAGCTCCATAAAAGGAATCAAAGTTTAGTTTAAATTCAGATCCTAACATGCAAAGCGCTTCAAGAGATTGTCTTAAGTTACCTGATCAAGAAATTACCTATGTATCCAAACCCAGGATCACTATTGTCACCTTTGCTGTAATGTCACATTTTCAGCTCAGCAGAAAAACAGTTGCCAGGGCCAGAGACACGACTTTCACTTTGGACAGGAAACCAGCCTCTTAACTGATGTTTCACCTCTAAAGGTAACATCTACTGGACATATATTTACTGCACACTCACACTAAAATAGAAGGATATAAAAGAAGACCTGAAAGCACACAAAGGCATTTATTTATCTCATAGAATGCGGGAAATTATTTAAAATAAAAAACAACTACAAGTTCTGGCAGATGTCCAGATCTCGCAGGTGATGCAAAACCATGCAAATTTTCTGTCAGAATTGCCTTCACATTTCTTGGTTGGAGAACCCTCCTGCTTCTCCCTCTTTCCTCATTTCATGAAAAGGTTCAATTACAGAGTAAAAACAAATCTTCTAAGCAGTTGCGCTTTAGTGCGCTGATTAACGTTCATATTTACTGTGAACCAAACCAAAGTTACCTGGGAAAGGAACTTCCACTGCAGTAACCTGAGCACTAAAGGATGTTCTTGCAAATCTTTTCATTTGACAAGTTAATTTTCTAAAGTAATGTTTACTATTGGATTATGTTAGTTTGAATTTCAGGTAGTAA
Organism: Cariama cristata; assembly: GCF_000690535.1. Classification (NCBI taxonomy): domain Eukaryota; kingdom Metazoa; phylum Chordata; class Aves; order Cariamiformes; family Cariamidae; genus Cariama; species Cariama cristata. The sequence continues at coordinate 92,397 of NW_009637314.1, read as the reverse complement.
TAGGATTCCTGAGTTGGCTTTAAATTCTTCTTGTCTTCTCAGCACCAGCTTAAGCCTATCATAGCAATCCTGCAGAAAAGTCTGCAGTTCACTTACTCTTTTCCTTTGCTTCCCACCATCATATAAATCCTAGTGACATGTCTTATTATCTTGTGGTTCAGCCCTAGGTAAAATTTGGATTTGAAAAAATCAAATGCTATTACAAGTTTTTAGATTTATTGCTACTACAAATCTGGTAGACATGTGGATTTCAAACTCCTTAGTGTAAAGATATACGAATCAAGGAGTCTTTGTTGGGACCCTTCTCTGGCTCGAACCTCTATGTGGGAAAGCCTTACAGAATATAGTGTAGATAAACCTATACTCCAGCCTTTACAAATACAGACATAAAATCTACACCTTCTGCTATGGAACAAGACTGCTAAAAAGAGTGCGTTCATTTAATAAGCATTGCTCCCTTTGGAGAGCATGAAATGTGGAACTCTTCTGAAAATCTGCTGTAAGCACATGAGCATGCAACGGCCATGCTTGAAAATGTTGGTCTTAATTTTTGTTTGTAGCCGTAGCCCTTTCGAATCTATTTTTCCAGCTGCTGAAAACACAGTGTATGAACCAAACTCTGGCACTTACTGCCTGTACAGAAGGACAGCAGATCTGCCCTGCCTCAATCCCGGTGTTCACGGCCTGTCCCAGCACCACCTGGCAAACTGCAGACGAGTCTTACTGGGGGGCTGGAGAAGAGCCGAGAGCAGATGTCCCTCTACTGAGGAAAGCAAAGTGAGAGCTGAACTCCAGCCCTGTTGACCTCCACTTCTTGCTGCTTTTGAAGTGATTTATACTCCAGAAGTGTCAGGAAAGATAACAACTGCTTTTGATTTCTCAACGGGAGGGTAGGTCTAGAAGTCCTAGACAGAATCTGAATAGACAGGATACGAGTAATGACTAAATTAATGTCCCCTGCTGGGGTGACAAGCTTGTTCAGCACACATTCCTGCATAGATTAATATTTCTGGAAAACAGACCTTGGAAGTCAAAAATCAGGAACTAAAAACCAGGAAGGCAGGGAGATGTATTAGGTATGAACAGCAAGGTGCTGGGAGGGGACGCTGCAGGGCGGCCTCTGTGAGGGGAGTTTTTTGCGCGCCCCCGCCCGGCACCCCGCGGGTCCCAGCCGGCTCCAATGGCCCCACCGCAGGGCACGGCCCAGCCCCACAGCCACCCACGATGGTGATGCCTCAGGGAAAGTGTATTTAAGAAAGGGAAGTAAATGCCAAGGGAAAAAAGAAAAAAGAAGGAAAAAAAAAAAAAAAGGACCTCCAAGGCCGTAAGGCCGGAGCAGTAGGAGGTATTCCACAGTGGAGCTGGTGACACCCGCAGGGGACTGCAGCCTGGGAACAACCCATGCTGGAGCAAGGGAAACGAGTAAGAAGGAAGGAACAAAGAAAAGAGTAAGGAACAAGGAGTGGCAGAAAGAAACCACTGACCTCAATGTCCTGTGCCACCCATCACTCTGCCAAAAGGGCTGAACGTGACCTGCGGTAATACGAAGGGGAGTGAGTGAGCGGCGGTGTGGGTGCTTGGCTGCTGGCTGGGGGCAGCCCACTAAAGGAGGTTATTTACTTCAAAATGCATGATCATTTTTGAAAGCAGTAGCAATTTACCACAGATACCCTTCTAAAAGATAAAAGGAAGTGTCATGATGTTGCTGAGAGCCCATTAGGTAAAGGAAATAATCTTGAAAAACAGCTAAGTCTTCTAGGTTCAAATTCGTACTCACAGTATTCATAATTTAAAAAAAAAAAAAAAAAGAGCTAACTGGTAAAAGAGATCCTCAGTTCAGGTTTCAGGTAGGAGCACCTGATATGCAGCTGAAGGCTGCAGTTTCATCCTCAAGCTGTAAGATATAGGTCTCCAGGCCCTAGTGATAATTTGAAAGTCAAATTAAAAGCCAAAAAGGCAACAGAAACAAGTGGATCTTTAAAAGTCTTCTCTTAGAAAGCTTCCTAATGGCTGAGGAAAATAAATAATCCAAAAGGATTTTAATTGTTTCTTTTACTTTAAAAATATCACCTTCAACACACCTGTAGCTGGTACTTATTCATTTTATCCAGATTTGCACAGATATTATTGTTGGAAGCAGAAGAACCCTGACTCATCGCTACCATTCAGCACCACTTGATGCATCTGAGATCCAAGAAGTTGTCAAAACAGGTGAAAGCTCTTCTCAGTAGCACTGAGACAAAACCAATATATAATCCTCAGCCTATTGATATGGTGTACTTCTGTCTGCTGTGCACCCGATTATCATTGACTGCATGTGCTCATAGGATCAGATCAAACTAACAACAGAAGTAGCAACATTGACTATGACTCCAAATGCTGACTATTTTTGTGCGCTGTGCAGCCAGTAATTTACTCTGCACACTTCAATTAACCAAGCCAAACAGCCTTTGCCAGATGACCGTAAATATGATTTCTGTCTAATTGAGTAAGTATCACTTGCAATTCATTCTTGATTATAAATCTGAACTGAGGCTCCCAAACCTATTTTCGAACAAATTCCTGTGAAAAGCATAGTCTCCAATGAGCATTAAATTATACAGTCCTGATTTGCACCTGTCAATTTATATTTCTTTTAATTTAGGAATAATATTGCCCGGGAGTTTGTTCCCATAGCCAAAGTGGAAAAGGCAGATGCATAAACGATAATTCATCTTTAGCTCTTGATGTAATTTTTCTAAAGCAAACACTGCTTTACTTGCTTTAGCATACAAAAAGCAAGCAAATTCTCTAAGGGAGAATTAATATCTTTTATTGGACTCACTGTAGCAACCAGACAATGGGTAAGTTTTCAAGCACAAAAACACTTCTCTGAATATGCCCTAGAAGTTCTACCATTTTCCCGAAATCTATCACTAGTAACAGAGAGAGGTAAGATGATAAGTCTCCCTAAAAACTTGCCCTCACTTTTACTTTGAGATTTTATTTAATATTCAATATCCTAGTGGACATACAGCAGTAAATCCTCAGCTGCTGCAGAGCAAAGTACCTTTCCCTTCATCTAAGCCTTGCCAGTTTTCACCTGCTGAGAATGCATCCCAATGCTTCTCCGTAAATTTTCCTAGTGTAACGAACTGCTAACAGAGTGCAAATATTTCTGTCTGTCTCATGGGGTTCTCTGTTCCACTGAACAAACAAGACAGCAAAGCCCGTGAGCATACAAATGTAAGGAACAGGCCCCCAAACCAGAGAACTGCCTCAGACCATTGCAGGGTGGCTGGTACCCGGGGCTCAGGAGGGAGCAGGGCAGAAGATGAGATGATCGGAGCTCTTTTTCAGAGAACCTCCGCAAACAGCATGATTTCTTTAGACCTCATGGCCCACGGAGTAGCACCTGAGCCGTAAATCTAAGTAGATCTCTTGAGTAAGGAGGCTGCCCCACTAAAGCCCATGATTTTTCCAACCTGTATTGAAAAATAATTTTAAATACGCTCCGGCCTTAGCAGTAACCAAGCTGGTTTCTGAAACAATTTGACCTACCGGTGTTGCAACGGCTGAAAGAGTTTGCAGCTGGGCTGCAAGAACCCTGCTGGCAGCTCTTATCCGCTCATCTAAATGCTGAAAGCCATTTAAATACATTTGTAGGTGTTCTTCAGGATTTTGTTATTAAAAGGAAAATAGGAAAAGTGTTAATAAGATGCTTTATGGAAATGTGCTGTTCAGTTATAAACTACCTCATGCTGAAAAGGCACACACATTGGAGTAATTTCCATTCAGGCAAAACAGGAGAGCATTTCTATCCCAAACACTCAATATTCATTAACTGCAGTCAAACATAAGCCACAAGCAAGGAAAAAAATTCAACCTTGGAAAATTTGCAAAGTATTTCAAAAGAACAAGAATTCAGCGTCTAAAAGGAATTTACTTATTTACACCAGATGTTACAGATGAAATGTAGTCTTGCAAGAGAAGATGGATGCTCTCCAACTGTTCAAATGTCAATGATTTTTGAGGTGTGATCAGAGTGTAGGAATCACAAAAAAAAACCCCCAACCACCTACTGCACATCTTTTCCTGGACTTCTAGATCATGAACTTGAAAAACTTAGCTGAATGTTTTACATTTAGGAGTGTCCTGTAAGTGAAAACAGCAAGCTGAACCCCAAAACTTAATCAGTGTAACCCATCTTTACTGTGCTAAGAAATATTTCTTCTAACACTAAATTATATATGTGAGTAGGTTATGCAATATATATAAATATTAGAAACTTCAGACCCCCACGATCTGAGACACCCTATACTTACTCATTGTAGGCAAAATTCTGAAGTTTGCTTTAGTTTGCCACAAATCTCATTAGTCCAGAGCATTTTAAAACAGAAGATAAGCCACAGCACAGTAAAAGCTCTGCTCAACATGAGCATCTCTCATCTGATAGCACTGGTGCATAGACCCTTCATCAGAAAGAGCTGTTGTCCTAAAATTAGAGCTATAAAGGGTAGTGGGAAGATAACGAAAAATGTCTCTTTTCCTCATCTTGTTTTATCTCCTTTAGCTGTCTGGAGAGGAACTTAGGTGTCTGAAAGGGTAAAATCCTCTCTATCTTGACTATTGCAGACAGTGAATAGATGTAGCCAGTGTGCAGTGTTATCCCTTGACAGTTCAAACCAGAAACAATTCAAGCATGAACTCCATTTAGTAGCTGCTGAGAGTATGCTTTCCTCCCCCAGCTTTCTAAGCAAATGCAAACTATAACTTTATTCTCTGCCCCGTAAGCCATATGAGTTTTGTTAAAGGTGTGGGACCTGATCCAATTCTGCTGGGCCCCATGGAAGTTTTTCAGCTAACTTGCTTTGACATGAATTGAACAGTAGAAAATTCATTGGACCTCAGGCATAACCATCACTTTTTGAATTGATTAGTTAAGACTAATACACACACAGAGAGCTCAAAAATTACACTGGGTACAAAAGGAAAAAATCCTGAAAGGGTACTTACTGTAAAATTTGGGTTAGCTGCATGTTATATTCACTAAGCTGTTGCCCTGGAAGAGTCTAAGCACAAAAGCCTGCAAAAAGATTTAAGGGACTTATCTGTATGGAGAGAAGGCAAAATCACACTAATAAATCAGAAAATAATGAGGTCTTTGTGAAGCCCTCTATCTTTGACTTAAGTTGCAGTCTAGTGAATGCTAGAAAAAGGGAATATGATTCTTCACTGAAAAAAAAAAAAAACAAAACAAAACCAAAACAAACAAAACCCCTGAACAAATCACCTGAAGAACAGAATGTCTTTATTTGCCATTAAAACAAGCACAAGATGGTCAAACTGAGCTGAGTCTTTTATTATAACTGCAATCTGTTATACGGTCACTAGGCTAATATCTGAGCCTCAGCAATCTGCTGACTGCTCATAAAAACATTCTATTTAGCAACAGTTTTGCTGATACTGTATAACAGATTTGCTGTATTTTCTCTTCCTTTCACTTTCTTGCAAAAGATACTTATACAGAAATAGAAATCTTGCTTCTGAGAAGTTCATCTGTTCCTTCTGGCGTTTCCGCCCCTGTTATCACAAACAGATGATCAAGACCTGACACGGAGTATCAGCTGAGAGAGCTGACAAACCCTGCTGAAGCAAAAGGCCTCACTGATAATTCAGAACACAATATTCTTTCAGGAGGACTCACAGAGCAAGGCTTCTGGACACGAACCAACATTTGCCATAGATTTGCTAAGTAATCTGTCAACTCAACCTGTGTATATATGTTTGTGTATACACACATATTCTCTAGTCCATATGTGCCCTACATGTAATTATTTCTTCTTATTATTACCACTGATAACAAAAAGAACAAGGAACTGTTTGGCTTATCGTTGTTTTCATTAATCCTGCCACAGCTGGGGGGAAAAAGCTACTCAGATCTAGTTCAACTTAGTTGTGGATTTTCCCATGTCCATTGCGTCAAGGACCCATCCCACCACTCATCTTCCACTGGGACACCTTCGACAGCCACATCTGTATTCTTTTGATTTTATCTGTTACGGCTAAACATAGGTCTGGCAATAAAATGGATTCCACCTGATTACAAATACATGCCAGTAACAATCTCCATAGGATTTCTCACCATCTTCTTCCTACTGGATGCCTGTTGTAGGGGTGGGAGTTGTAGTTTCCTAAATGATTGTTACATCGCCATAAATTGTCATCATACAGAAATGTTTATCTAGTTTTAAAAGCTGCTGAAGGTACTATCAAAGTAGCTGGACCCTCCCTAAACCAATTCAGATACGTATTTTTAAACAAAGAAACCTGCCTGACTTTGATCATTAGTAGGAAACTGAATTAAGGCAATACAGTGAAGATGATAGCCTCAACCCAATGTAAAAGTGTACTCAGTAGAAACTATGCTGTTACACTAATTGCAATTGCAAAATTGTCTGATGTCATAGAGCCTTGGAAGAGTTTTTGCTATAACAAAACCTCAACCCAGGTTCTCAGATAGCAGGGACTGTTGCACAGAACATCCCAAAGCAGTTAGATTAAGGGTAACAGCTGGGTTACTGATGAAAAAAAACCGCCTCATTTTACAAACTTGCCAAAATCAAAGCTCCCACTGATGTCTCATTTTCTAAAGACTGTAGTGATTCATCATGGATTCTTGACCCACAGTTTTTGCCCTTTTAAGTTCAAAAACTGCTGCAGTCACTGCTTTAGGAGAAGAGCCTGGTTGCTTAAAGCTTGAAGGAAAGCATTAAGCCCTCCATAGAGCTCCAGAAAGACAGAATCCCAGCAAGGGGAAAGCACTGTTGAAAACAAGGAAAGCAGACTGGCAAAGGCCAAACTAAATGTGGTTGCTTTATATCTATGCTTGGCAAAGATTAGTGCCTTTTTCTGTTAAAGTCAGCTACATTTTACCAATAGGGAGCTGTGAAGTTAATAAAAATATAAAGACAACAACTGAAAACCCAAACATACCAAATGCTGAAAGGGTAGGTGCCAACTTGATGAAAGTTGTGAAAAAGGATTGAGGAAGGATTGTGAAGGATTGTGAAAATGTGTTGAGGATGTTCCCCAAACCTCACTTTTGTCTTCTTTTTTTTTTTCTTTTTCAAAAGGAAGAAAACACATGTTTAGGAAGCATCCTTTCTGTGACAGACTCTGCAGATCCCATTTGTTATTCCAGTTCATCCAAAGAGGCTGAATTTCACTAAATACCACTGCAAGCTGAGGGCCAGCACAGCCCAGTAGCAGTCCCAACTAGCTGTAATGGCTAGAAAAGAGCTGTGCAAGCAAGAGTATCACTTCTTCTATAACTACGATTCAACAATAACTCACAGGGACATCTGTTCCCCAATGGAAAACAATGACTCCTGTCCAGAGGGAGAGCTCCAGAAAGCCTCAACCCTTCTTGCCTATCAAAATCCTCCGAGGCAACCAACAGACTCCAAGTGGGGCTCATTTGGGCAGGAAGAGTAACAACTGACTACTCCAGCAGAGCCCCACAGCCCTTAGAGGAGGCCGGCACACTCTAGTTGAGGGGAAAGGGATAGTGCACAGGTTATTCAGGCTTTCCAAATTGCACCGTAGCTTTTCTGCTTTCTTCCTTCTCTAGTGAAAATCAGTTCTGTTATGCTTTTTTATTTAACACAGTGCTGGCAAAGGGGAAAATGCTGCTCCTGGGAAGCCTAGGCTGCCTGATTTTATAGCAAAGGCTTTGGGATGAAGTGAGTGAGCCATGGTAGTTTATGGTTTTTAGTTAAACTGGCTCGAAAAGCAGAGCTCTGCTGCTGACCCTGCTGCTTAGTGCCTGGGGGAGGGTTATGGCTTGTCTTTGTCTTTGCATTTTAACAGTTTTCACCAATTGCCTCTGTTACATTTCTCAGTAAAGTTGATGGAAGTTCACACAACTAAAACAGAAAACATTTCAACAACATAGTGCTTAGCATCTCATTCCTTCCCTCTGCTATATTTGTGGGAAAATAATGGAAATCTAGCATGAGATCTAAAGTTACAGAAATGTGGTGCGGAGGCTTGACCGCTGGGATTCATACAGGGACGTGACCCTGAGAGAGACCATCAGAAGCCTATTCTGAGAAGTGAGGGATATTGTGGTAGAGCTCTGACACATCTGATGACAAATTTCAGAGCCACCAGAGAATCTGACTCAGTTCTCACCACAACTGTCGTGCTTGGATGGGATCCAGTAAAACAGATTAGCACTTGAAAACTAGTTGCTAGAGATGTAGGTGGGCAGCAGATTACAGTTACCACCTCAGAAGAAACTTCGTCTTTGGAAAAGAATTTGTAATTTTATCACTATCCCAAAGTTGCATCTGCATAGTGCCCCAAGTGTAAACAGTATGGCATACTGGACCTGCCATATAAAACACGTGCAACTGCATTGCTAGCGCTCTGCCATGAATACATCACTACAGTCTAGAATTAAGCAATACCAGCAGCAGATGACGGGTATACCAAACAACCAGTCACTGGATTACACTGTCTTCTTCCATCGTCTCAAGACATGATCTGCTCTCAGAAGGTCTGATAGTTCAAATCTCCAAGGAAAACTTAAGAAGAGGTGTGGGTGACTTAATAAATGTGACTTTTCCTTCTGAGTAATGGTCCTGTTCAGTCGTTCTTTCAAAAAGTAGAATCTTTCCACTGATGTCAACAGAAGTTGACCATCACATCCTAAGGCAGAGATGGTGAAATTTCTTGGTCTCTGTGGCTATATTTGTTTTAAAAAACAGCCCAGTTTCCTTGTTGGTAACTCTACACCAACAGCCTGTCACTGATGTCAACAGTTTGCCATGGCTGTTGAGAAGGGGACCAGCCCATACTGCAGATCCAATGTATCTCTGAAGGTCCTTGCAAATTTTGTAAACCAGCTTATTGCTGTTTAGCAATGCAGTTTAGCAAATGCTGAACAACAATTCAAGGAAAAGAGGTCATGGAAAGAAACTACAGCTCTAGTAAAGATTAGAAGAAAGTAAAGGGAAGTTGTTGTAAATAATAGAGAGTAGCTTGATGAAGCCTCTTTAAGCAAAGATGCAACTAGTAGTCTCACCTGTCCCTTGCTAAAGCTGACAAGGTGCTTTCACATAAACCTGGTGATCCAAGGCTACAACGACACAAGCAAATAGAGCAGAATTACATTTTCTGGCTCAGATTTTATACCATGGTTTGCATCCCTTTGTCACACCCCGTCTGCCTCTTTTTTCTCCCACAAAAGAACGACCATGGTTTGCATCCCTTTGTCACACCCCATCTGCCTCTTTTTTCTCCTACAAAAGAACATCCCTGTCCAAACTGCTTATTAGGAATAATCCTGGGCCATGCTGTGTCTGAACCATGTCAGAGCACTACCTGGACACACACTAGTTGCCATTGACAAAAACCATGCCTGGGAGCACGCTAGCAGTTAAATGATCAAAGTGCTCTAATCTGTGTCCCAGCCCTCCCCTCACCTACTCATATAGACATAAGGAGAAAAAAAAAGGGACAAAAGCCTTGTGAAGACCAGCTATAGTACTCCCCGCTTCTCTTCATTAGGTGTTAAATTGTTACTGCTGTCTGCTCTTCAGGAGGCTCCAGGTTTCATCTCAGCTTTGGCTTGAGGCTCCAGTTCATTCATTCAGAAGGTGTGTTAATGTGGAATGAGATTATTAAAACAAAACTGTGTGTTCACACCTTAATAAAACAAAACTGTGTGTTCACACCTCAAAAGTGTCAATAATAAATAAAATACTACTCAGTTAGCACATGCCTTGCAAAGAAAAAACATGTCAAAAAGGTGCACTTGGCCAAAAGACCCTTTCGGGGATGTAGATTAAGCTTGGGCTCCTGCTTCTAAGAAACTGTGCAGCCAGGAACAGTGAGGTTGCATCCACAAGTCTAAGCTTGCTGGCCAGCATCTTTAACCAGCTGTTTGAGATATTTGAAGAAAAACACAGAAAGCGTACTTCTAGAAATTATATACATTATCTTACAACAGTAAGTTCTGTTTTACATTTTAAGCTTTTAGTATTTCTGTGGGAATGAAAAGGAAGGACAAGCATTGTGAAGACAAAACAGCACCGGAGTTTCCATTTCCACGGCACTTCATAAATGCTGCCATTCCATATGGTGACTTTTTGCAAACTGCTTTGAATGGAAAGGAAAGCTTTCAGAGCAAAAGTAGTGGCCATGTTCCAAGCAGAGGAAGCAAGGACTTTTCAAGGTATATTTGGGATTTGCAGCTCTACATTAAACTTTGGCACAACTCACAGCTGTTTTTTTAATGGAACAATCAATTCAGAGGTTCTTTGGTTATTGGTTTCATTTTTCCTTCATGTGATTCTAGAGCTCCCTCCTGACACAGTAATTTTACCTTTCTATTCCTTTGGAAACAGCTCTGAAAAGCATATGATTGTTATAGAAAATGACAGACCTTAAACTTGACAATTTTGGGAAAATAATTAAGACTAGTGTCAAGATCAAGTAAATGTTCAGGACAGAAGGAGTCTCTGCTACTGTACATGACTTACCATGACCTGCTGCTTCCACACTGTTTGGATGTTTGCATTTGTTCAGCTGTGTTTGATCTCTTATCGCAGCTGGCTATCGGCCTGCTGCAGCTGCTCCTTCCTGACCTTTCGCTTGAAGTATATTTTTCTTCTCAAAGCCTGCTAGGACGCACAAGGCTGGGCTGCACTTTGGGATGACGAATGACATTGGCAAGGTCTTCAATACCTGCAAGGAGGCTCATTCCCAATGTGATGTACGTTATTAGGAGGAACACACTTACACACAGCAGAGCAACAGGAGTGCAAAGGAAAAGAGGAAAGATCTACTGTTTCTCACAGTCCACAGTTTCTTACAGCAAAATTATGAAACTGAGGAATTATATTAGACTAAATATGTATATATTAATACCTTAAAATATATGTCTATATTTGAACTATATTTAGGGCTATACTGTGGAAGAGCAGAAGCACAGCTATCAGGCAATCTTATAATAAACTTACCTACAAACAGTCAATGGATGTCCAACCCTTGAATGCAATAACAAAAGAAAAATTTGGAACAGGATCCTGTGGTAACACTGGGAGTACGAGGATCAGGTTTCTCTTCTGCAAATAAATGACGCTTTCCAGTTCCTAGTTTTCTACTGACTCAGAGGTTGCTACACGACACTCAAAGTAGCAGAAATAAAGCAGACCAAATATCCAGTTCTCTGGATTTCATCTACCCAGACTGGTGGGACTGTGAGGGATCACTTACGACATTACGGTGTTGCCTGCAGAGCAGCAGGGGAAATGGCAGAGGTCACCAGGAGCAGACAAAGAAAAACCCCACTTCTGACAGAGCTACAACTATTCTTTTCTTCAGGCTCCTCCTGAACCAATCCAGGTCCTGTGGGTGGGTGAGAACACATCACCCCTCTCACTGTATCCCTGATCTCTGCCAGAGGGAGCAGAGATTGAGGAAAGAAATTGTAGCTCAACGCCTTATGTTTTTGTTTTTTTTTTTAAATGAGGTTAAATGTATGATTTAGGCTTTTAGTCCCTGCCTGTGCCAAGCAAACAATTTGCACATAGCTGGGGTCAGGCTAGGCAGTGCTTCTAGCAAAAGGATCTGCAAATCTGAATCTTCCCTGGCATTTCCAAGTCAAGCAGGGAATAGGAAAGCCCTGAGCTCAGGATATTTGCAGCTCTGAACTAACAGGTACAAAGCAAGTTCCAGTTACACCATTTCAGCCCATGACCTGCATGCCCAGGTGTGTGCACTTGAGGGGGAGGGAGGAGGCAAGCAGTAAGCATCTCTCCACTCCAGCTTGGAAGAGCAGCTCAGTGGAGAGCAGAGGTGCTAGCTGTTGAGTCACCTTGTTTACTTATTCATCTAATAGGCCTGGCTTCCATGTTCAGGACTTTTTCCAGGGCTGTACTTTCCATTGAAGAAGAATTTTCCCCAGAGACACACTGGGAAAGCCCCATACTTCCTCTGTGGCACATCTCAGCCCTCAGGGCCATCTGAGCAGCCTCTGTGTAATGACCTCCCCGCCCAGCTGCAGGGATGAGGGCACTGGCGGAACTGATCTCTGCCAAGCTTCTCAAAGCCTTCGCTTCAGCAAGTCCCTCAGCTTCCTCTAAGGTGAGACGTAATGTCCCACAAATCAGATGTTCTGGTTGCAGCTTTCTCATCTATAAAAATGAGGGGCAAGCAACAACTGCCTGGAGAAACCTAGAAAGTAGCTACTAGAAAACAAGGGACAAGGACGACGCTGACACAGGGCCTATGGGAATGCAGTATTTCCCAGCACACCATTAATTAACAACAGCCTGGTAGGATGGAGAGGAGAGGACTGCAATACTACTGGGAAGGTCTCCCTCTTTTCCTTCCCCTCTTGCTGGCTGTCTCTTCCCTTTCGGCCTGCCAAGAAGGCTCTTCTCTCCCTGGTGGCTGCAGGGCAGCTCACAGCTGATGCCTTTGGAAACACGCTTTTTTTTTTACTCATGAAGCTCAGATCATGTCTGCTCTCTTTATTGTACCTGGAATCCCCCTCAATGACACAATACAACCGATGGAAACATCATGATTTCTGTCTTAGGGAAGAGGAGTAATAACCTGCTCTGAAAACACAGCACAGTCACTCATCTGAGCCTTAGCAATAACTAAAACTAAAAATCAAGTCAGTCTGCTGAGGGTGCTGCAATATTTCCCATTTCATCCTCCATAGGAGAATTAAAGCAAATCATATAGGCCTGCCATTTCCCAGGCTTCTTGGTTTGGAAGGCTCCTAAGGTGACTCAGTGGCCAATCTGCCACAAGTCAGTAACTTGTACTCCACACCAAGGATTTTGGCATGAGCACCAGAGAACACACTCATGTGCACACATCTGTATTTTGTAACAGAGTCTCTGTTAGTCACTGAACAAATGTTAAATGTTAATCAATCCCTGGATTTCAAAAGCTGAAATTACGATGACTAGTAGCAGCCTCTTCCACCAGAACAACCATGTGTTGAAGAGCTCCTGTTAACTTATCGAGATGGCACAAGACCACTCAACTCAAGGAAGAAGCTATAGATCCTGGTCACATTCCCACCGGGAAGTCCAAGAGCAGACCCACTACGCACCCGTGGGGCCAGGATGGGGCTGTAATGGATGCAGCCCAGACCCTGCTGCCACCAAGCCAGTCTGTAGCCATGGGGCTGTCCGTGGTCAGGCCAGGAAATGCCAGCAGTGGGTCAGGGTCAGTGAGGGACAGGGGAGACATGGACATAGCTGTGGGGCAGCTCGGGTGAGGAAGAGGCTGATAGTCCCAGCAGAAAGGCAGCTCTCTGAGGAAGGGCAGGGAGGTGCTGAGGCATCCTCAGCTGTCATCAACCCCCAGCTCTTTAACGGTGTTCACAGGAGGTCTTCACAGCTTTTGGGGAACAACTCTGAATGTTCTCTGTTTGCCTGCATTTTTCAATTTTTACAAGCTAGATATACTTCATATGTTTTGAAAATCTAACACACTGTCTAGCCCAGGTCACCAGGCAGCAAGAATAGAGGATGCTCAGCTCTGAACTCACATTAGTGGTATGTCCCGTCATTTCAGCTCATAGCTGGGGAGACAAAGGCTGTCATATACATGTGCACGGGATGCTTCTGCAGAAAACTGAAGTGCAAACATCACAGTTTGTACTTTTTCTTGGCTCCACTTTTCCAAGCACAGTCAGCTACCACACTAGGAGAAGCAAATTACTTAATTTTATAAAAATTTTATGGCTTACAGGGGAGCAAGTGACCAATGAATCCAGGCAGCAGCCTACATGTATTTCAATTCTATTGATCCAATCGTCGGTATCCTGTTCTTGCTATTTAAATATTCCTCTAGATATTAGATGGCTAATGAACTTGTGCCCCTTTGATGACATCAAAATATTGACGATTTGGAGATTGGAAGTCACTATCATTTTGCATTTCTCATATAGTTTCCACAATATGCTCAAGATTACTGAAAATATCCACTGAGAAGTGGGCCAAGTTTGGGGGGGAAGAAGGTATAGGGGTGGGTTAGATATATTCAAGGGTTTATTTCTGAGCATTCTGTGTGTAATTCAGTAAGACAACTAAGCATATTGCAACACAGCAATTCAAGGCTACATATATGCTCAGAATTAGATGCAGCCATAAAGAGCTTCCAAAACTGAAACACATAGCACTATAACTCCACTAAACAATGAAGTGCAGGAAGTGAAAATGCATTTTATAGTTCAGTTGTTTTTTTTCCTGTCAGTTCCCAGGAGCAAAGGGAAAGAATAAAGAGTGTGGGAAAGATGAACTGCTAAAAGCCTCTTCAGAAAAGGTGTTTTGTCCTTAAAGAAAAAATGTACATCTTAAAAAAAACCCACCTCCATCACTTCAACCTTTCACAGTAAACATTTTTTGATCATTTACGTTAAATGTAATGTTCTGAAAATCACAGAGATTCATATGACTGGGAAAAAAAGACATTTATATGGTTATAGAAAAAATTTGCATTTTATTGTATTTCTTAGGACTATACCCTTAGCAATATCCCATCCCAAGGTTTTTAAGTTCTCATTGATTTGATGGAAGTACAGTGCATGGAACAATAACAGATATGGTTTATCAAAATTCATATTTTTCACAAGCTGGACACAGGCCTTCAAGGTGTAGGAGAACCATAGTTTGGAGTAAAGAAAACAGCTGTAAAGATGCTCTACTGAAATTAGTCACTTTTCCTAACATTTGTAGATATACAGGAGCCCTAGTTTAATAGGAATGCTAAAAAAATAACTCCACCTTAGAAACAAACAGTAAAGGCTGTTCTTTTCCTTTAATCACCTATTTGAAGATATCCAACCTGCTACACAAAATTAAATTTTAGGGAAGTAAATCACAGGGAGGGTGTTTTTAAAGATTTTCTACAGGAAATTCAAAGCAAAAGCCTTGTGCCTCTAAGAACATTATGAGTTTCCTGGCATTTGCTTGGCTGGTGCCAACAGGCAAGCTTAGGAATGCCAGTATTTCAAGAGAATTGGATAGGGAGCAACTCATTTTTCCAAGGTAATAAATTCTCTCCAGCACAACAGAGAAGAGGCAGGTCTTTTGCTTGACATGCAGACCTATATGTTCTCGTCCAAGTGGTGGGCTGGAAATCTCAAACCATCAGTTTACTCTGGTCCAAGAGCCCATAAAGTTCCAAGAAATCTTGCTGGAGATCACCTCAGAAACAGAATCCCAAAGCAGAACAGAGAAGATAATTAGGAATTTCCTTTGCCAACACATACAACATCTCTTTATTCTGTAGCTAACATGGCCTCCTTTCCTACTGGCAGTATGTACAGAGTGAGACAATATGAAGGATTACAGATAAACTTTTTTTTCCCCTTTGATTAAACAATGCTTGACATACTTCCTTTTCTGGAGCTACACAAATAAGAGCTAGTGGCAATGACCATGGTGGAACTCTGTTGAAACTCCGGTCACTTTTTTTTTTTTTTTTTAAAAAAGGTACTGAATGCACAAAAGAAGAACATCACAAAAAATCTCATAAGCAAGCTGGAAACAAATTCAAACTTTCCTCTTATGAAGGTGACCAACATCCTGGCTCCTTTAATTTACCCACACTTAATCATTTCCCCCTTTATTTCATCTTCCTCAAATTTCGTGGTATAATTTAGATTTTATGTAGACCATTAGCAATAACAGGCTGCTAGAGATTCTGCTCTTTCTTACAGAAAAATGCCCAACAGGTTTACAAACAGAAACTTCCTTGAACTTTGTTCTGAGTCTTGAGTTTTCAGTAAGCCCACTACCATGCTTGAACAATTCATCCATCAAAGCTTGACTTGTGCATGGAGAGATGACTAGGACTGCAAGAGCTGACAAGAGCAAGAGATGAAAGACAAAACTGCTGACAGACAAACACTGGGCAGTTTTGTCCCCAAAAGAGATAGTTGACAAAAAAGGACAATGGTAAACACAGTCCATCGAGCCTTCTCATTAACTCAGCTCTTCTTGTCACACAGTGGTTTGGTCCATTTGAGCTAAATGCACAAATTTAACTGTCTTCAAAACTTACAAGGTGATAGTTTTTGCAACACCTGGGCTGCTTGCTACTGGTAATGTATGTCTCCTTACAAGACCCCTGTGAGCTAGGAAGTGCTGTTATCCCCATTCTGCAAGTATAGGCATAAGTACCAACAACGCTGAGGGTAAACAGAGCTTGCTCCTAGTTCCAGAGTAGCCACAGCATTGCAGTCCTCAGCATGGGTAAGACTGTCTTCAGAGTCCATCCCAGTAAAGTCAGCCCCAGTGAGAGTGGATTGTAGGATCGTTCATACTAGTGGCAGTAATAGCTCACTGTGGCTCTAGATGAAGTTACTGCCTCTGAATAGTCATTTGGACATCTGCACCAAATTCAGGAGCCTGCAGACAAGAAGACTCTCCACAGTTCAGCACCAAACAGCGCTGCGCAGTGGGCACACGTGGGCAATCCTGGTTCAACACACACCTAAGGTTACACACATGGATAGAGCTGTTGAAGCTAGTGGATGCATTTGAGTGTTTATCTATTTAACTTTCAAGTGGATGCGGGCCAGAGCAAGAACAGTGAAATCTTGGTGTGTTACAATCACCAAAGGTCCCACCGAAGTCAATGCTGTAAGGATGCCACCTGTGCTAGCAAGAGTTATACCTGGCAATGTCTGCAGACTTGGGATGCTGTCCTTTGTGCTGCTGTTCCAGTCTGTGCCAGTAATATCGAGTACACACTTTTGTTTTATTATTTAGCTTCTCTTTTTTTTATCATTATCTTATTATTATTATTATCTTATCTTTTTATCATATCTTTTTTTCATAATTATCCCACTACAGGCTGAGTTGTCCTCTCTGTCTCTGTTTCTCCCCACACATGGGAGCTGGGGATCTCAGGAGGCAAACAATAGAGCCTCTCGCAGACTCAGGCGACAACTGCATTTCTCGACCCATTTCTCCTCTCTGGCTTTACTCCCTCTTTAATCCACTGATTCCTGTTTTGACACAGCGTAGTAGTTCACTTTAAGCCCCATACCAGTGCCTCAATCACCAAAGCATGGTGGTATATCAACATAAATCAACAAAGATAAGCTGATAGTGGTTAAGAGCTACAGCCGGCATCTGTACTCACGATAATTCAACAATCCACCCATAAACAACAGCTACACTTCCTAGTTTTATGTTTTCATAAGTTAATGAAGGGAGATAGGTTTCCCCTGAGAGGTGCTGAAGCTTCACAAGGCGTTATTTACCCTTCTTTCAAAAGCATAATTTTTGCCAACGGAAATTACTCAGAATGCAATAAAACATGTTTTTCTAACAAAACGAAGTCCAAATCCTGCTTCCTGGACCAACATGAACTTTCCAATGGAGGACAATAAAGCTACATCTTAGACCGGGGAAAATATTCTTTGGGCCTTTCTCTGAACCATACAACAGTCGTAAATAAATATAGAGAGACATACATTTCACCTCATTATGCTTTGGTTTATGGGTAACACAAAGATTCCTTAATGATCTCAGTTTGAACCTGCCTGGTACATGCTGGAAATCTTTCTCTGGTCCACTAATCCCAACCAAGTAATGGCTGTCCCAAATATCTTTCAGCAAAAACTCTCACATCGTTGTCAGTGCTTTCAAAGAATTAGCTATAGATCAAACTAGTTTATATATAGCTTAAAAAAAAATTAAAAATACTTTTTTCTTGCCTGTATGTTTTTGAAGCTATATAAAGAGCTTTTTCATGGCACATACAGGCAAAAGGGTGTTTTTATCACTAGTATATCTGCCTCTCTACCATGGAGCTGTTTTCCTTTAACTGTATCATCCCAGTTCTGCTCTAGAAATTTTTACTAGTTTTGTACTGCAGGGTGTGGGTGGGATATCTATTTCTTTTTTAAGTGACAAAACTATAACTGCTTTTCAGTTATACGATGAGGGGAAATTACTTCAGTTGTGTGTTGCTTAGTGTATACTTGCAATGCCATGAATTTCTGCCAGAAAAATAGTTCTTTTGTCATCATAAACTATGTTTACATTAGATGAGTTCAGCATTCTGGTTAGAGACAAAGCTTTTCTAATGAGACTATGAAGCCATTAAACTTTTTTCTATGAATGAATGGCTGCACTGATTTTAAACAGAAATTTATTTCTCTTCAAATGGGTTCTTCATAGAGCATTTCCCCACATTATAATCTTTGATATTTGATCTCAACAAGAAATAAAATACTAAGTATATTTAGTTCTTCTCATGTATCTGCGCGGGGAAGTGGTGGAGTCACCATCCCTGGACGTGGCACTTAGTGCCATGGTCTAGTTGACATGGGGGTGTTAGGGCAAAGGTTGGACTTGATGATCCCAGAGGTCTTTTCCAACCACATTGATTCTGTGATTCTGTGATCTTCACAAAGACAGATACACAAAGTTTTACATTACTCATTTTTTAAAGTTCAAAATCCTAAGAAACAAACAAAAATATAGACAGTCTATATCAGTAGTGAGGACCAACACAGAGGACCAGGGATGACTTTTTTTTCCCTGCATGAATTTTACCTTTCTTGATTAAAAGTCAAATAATATTAGCCAGATATGGTTGCTAGCTATTTAATGGATAATTATTACAGATCTTCAGGGAAATTTAAAAAACCCTATAATAAACAAATACATCTCAATAGAAGGTGCGTCATATTAACGTAATTGCCTGATGTCCCAGACTCGCAGGCACCAAAGACCACTGCCACCAGCAGAACTGGGAAAGGCAGAACAAACAGAGCTTTTGCACCACAATAAAAACTGTTGATTAAACCAAAATGGTATGTGATCTTTCACAGGCCAAATGAAGTCTTTTGCGCAGATATCAACTCTGAGCTGGATTTCTAGCCTCTGGATTATTTTACTTGTGTTTTAAAAATATGCACCTAGATGCAGACAGATGCAACAGCAGGGACAGGTGATTCTACCTAAATAAACACCCACAAGCATTTCTGAAATTATAAACTTTTGAACACTCCAGAGAAAACCTGATTCTCCAAAAGTTATGGCCTCTACTAGACTCACAGTTTCACTAAGTCTATTCAGCCAGCCATTCTATATCATGGTGACAAATCAAGTCTTGCCCTTTGCAGGCACTTGCAGTGACTCCTGATGGCTTTTTTATTACCACCAGCTGTTTTGGGCACCATGGGTAAAGTGTTGAATGTGGACTGTGATGGGAGCTCACACTGTACACGATGTAGAGTCCTCTAGCCACGCACAGATGCTGGACAGTGGCACCATGGCCCTGACAGAATCCCAGCTAAACTTCACAGGTTCAAAGACTAACATGGCCCTGACTGCTTTCATAAGCAGTCCAGCTGCTCTGCCTTTGCCATGGAATCTTTAGGAGTTTAGAAATTAAAATTAAAAAAAAAAAAAGAAAATAAAAGAAAGAAAGAAAAGGTATATAATTTTTTACCTTACAGTAACTCTGTAATATTAAGGTGAACTGTTAACTTGGATTCTACCCTTTGGGATTTATTCAGCTCAGGTAAGTAAGACTGGGCTGCTTTGGCATTGCCCAGAGGAGTGTCCTGCCCCATAGGAATAACTTATCTACCCCAATTCCTTCATGATTCAAGGAGCCCAGAAGCATAGGGATTTAACACCAGGGAAAAAAGTTACTAATCCATGCAAACAAAGCTTCTCAAAAAGCCTGCTTGCTGTAGGTTAAGTAGCCTTTCTGTATTCTTACAGCAGTTACCCAGATGGATCCCACCTGCCAGTTATTGTAACGCGTAACTCCAAACCCTTGAAACTTCCCTTAAACATGATCAGGCATCCAATCTAGAAGACCAGGCCACACGAGGACCATTCAGAATACGGACCATGGCCGACACAGGTGCTTTGGAAATTTCAGAAATGTAGTTGTTTTTCAAAACAGGCAACTGATGCTCTACAAAGGACACACCCATTTTTTTAATATATTTGTTCTGCCTGATAAGTTTGATTTGCCAAGATGTTCTGAAGACCAAGAAAATACCAGTTTCGGAGCCACCTAGCCTCCAAAATAGTGGTCCTCCTAATATTTCATGAGCTGTCTTCCTGTGCCATTCCCTCTCAGTCCTGGTGTATCTTGAGATAGACAGGGACGTTCACTTATTAAGCAGACAGATTTTAGGTCTCAGATGCTGACAGGAAGACTGGCTGGTTGAAGAAAGTCTATCCCCTTATTTGAAAAATGTTTTAAAGAACTCCCCATTTATTACAGAGATTTCTTTTAAAACAGATAGATCTAGGTAAAAGTTTTAAAAGATACGATACGTAGAACATTGAAATCATCTTGAAAACATCACGATCAGAAGAAAGCTCATGTAAATGAAAAGGAATGCACGAATTAGCTAACACAAGTGAGCTATAAACTCTGTGAGAGCCTGCATACCACAGTTGCATTGAATGGTAGCATGATCTAATTTAAGAATAAAAACAGGGTCAGCCTTCCAGGTTTGGGGTCTCAGGTGAGAGGCTGAATATCTTCTATGACAAATAGCTTGTAACATCTCCAGTAACTGTGTTTAAATAATTTTCTAATAATAAAATAGATTTTTTAAAACGTTCTCTATTTTGCTGCAAAGACTTACTAAACATATTAGAAGAATACAGAGCTATCCAGATCAAAATGAGAACAAATTTAAAATAATAAAAGTGAGTAAACAGGATCTACTTATTAAAAAATATTGCAGAAAGAGCCCAATAAATCAAACCATTTACTCCTTGAAAGAGAATTTTACTGTCTCATTGGCGCTAACTATTTCAATGCCCAGTTAGCCATTACTTCATCAAAATTACAAGTAGAAGAATTAATGATGTGCTCAGGCTGTCTTCAGATCTCCCAGTATTTTTTCATTAATGTTAATACGCCACTAGAACACTCTACACTCGAGTTAGTGACTCACAATATTAGCCCTAAAGCAATCAAGAGAGTCACAAATATCTCATAGCACACTTCAGTAGCAACGCCCCATAAAATATCCTTTGCATCTGAAATTCATGATTTCCCAAGCAACCTCATAAAAATGATAACTTTAGAGATGCCTGCAGCAACACAGGCTGTACACAAGCCCCTCTTCCACAAGTCACTTCACAGTGCTGTTATTAGCATTCATGAGTGGTAGAGCTGGCTGGTAGGGAGCAAAGCATTGGCTGTCATCTCGTCATGTTGAATCAGTCACCACTGATATGAGCTAGTCAATAATGTAGTACAAAGCGAGCACTTGTGCAGATAATGGCAAAACATCAAAATGACAGTAAGGTCGTTATTGAGTGTAAAGCACGATACTCATTTCACAGTGTGTTTTACTTAATAACACTGACAGTGAATAAGGCCTTTAAAATGCAATACAAATAACTGTTATTTGGTGGCATCTGAATATGAGGCATTAGGGAAATCCAGCCTTATGAAAAAGGAATCAAACAACCAAGTTTAAGACATCTTTGATGGGGGAAGAAGAATGTAAAGATATCTCCAGTTGCACGTGACACTGCCAAGTGTTGAACACTATAATTGACATGGAAAGGAGATTAGCAAGTGTTACCTATACGTCTGCCAATTGCACACCTTTCCCCAGGCTTTACTAGTCTTTATTTATATGGAAAGATTATTTTTCCTTCAGTACTCATTCCACTAGCATTATCAACAGTAGTGTTGATCTGTAATTTGTCATTGCATGCTTTCGCCCAACTGCAAAGCACTAGCTCTATATAGACACAGAGACTTCCCCACACAGTACCAAATCTGATATGGAAATAAAAAAGATTCTTAAATTGTGTTACAGAGACCTAGGAATAAAGTTCAAAGTAATCTAGGAGCCGTGTGTTGTGCAGGAAAAGTAGAAGAGCAGATTAATATCTCTAATTACAAGATGGGGATTATCTTTAAATGTTTCCATTTGGATGGGTAATTAACTGAGATAATGGTTGCAAATACATGGCCTGAAGTGTTCTTACCTTTCATCTTAAAGTAAGGCTAACATCCATAAGGAAGAAATGTTCTCAAAGCATACTCACCACATTAATCAAGTCTTTCCAAGTGGGAGGACAAATTCTCTCCCATAATTGTGAAGCTCTTCTTCTGGCTTTTCTCTTTAAGCAGTAGAAATCCTACAGTGATTTCCTGTAGAGTGCTTGATAGCTTGCTACTGCATGAGCTTCAGCAAGATTAATCTGGCTTCAAAGCAGACAATGCTGTTTCAGTACTCATTTGCATGAAATATTGTAGTGAGGAAATAAAGTTATATTGCATTGCTTGCTTGAACATTAGTCTTTCATCAGTCAATTGATAAGGCACTGAAATAAAGTTTGGCTAAAAATAAGAAAATGCTGTTTATGAACACGACCACCATAGGTGGGCATGACGCAGTATTGTGATTTTTTCAGAAATGCACATTTCAGTAAAAGCCCACACAAGTGACTGACAGGATATTGCCTTGTCGATGTAAATAGGATAGCTGGACTGGAAACCAGCTAACATATCCTTACATGGTAGAGGCAACAGAAACTCAGAGCGACACATCTCATCTGAGCAGCACAAGGGCACCAACCAGAACTTCAGACCTGGCTTTTATCTTTGCAATATTTTCTTATTCTGTACTTTTCAGAATCACAATTTGGTTTGGTTTAGGTCAATACATGACATGCAACATTCCAGAAATTTGGCTTTATCTTCAGACCCAAACTTGGCCACTCCTGCCTAGAGCTAGTGATGAGGGCATTGGGTACATCATTCCAGAGAGGTACTAAAGACAAGTCCATCCTTTCCAGGGACCTTCCCTGACCTCTCCATGCTTCTGAGAAACAGTCATTAGCAGATGCAGAGAGGCTGCTGCTCACCTTGAGTTCACAGCTAGGGACAAATTGGCATAAGCATAATCAGGAGATGTTGTCACTCCATTTAGCAATAAACACTAACAAGGAACATTCCTCCCCTAGACATTCGAACTGCTCCATATGCTCTTCGTGGTAAGCTAAGTGGCTGCAAACCCCCACCTATACAGCAGTCGAAGAGTAGCTGAGCAAGGAAAGAGTCGTCACATGCTACGGCTTCCAGCTGCCACCCTACGCCCTGACATTTCTGGAGTAGGTGTACATTTTGTGAAATAATACCCTTAGGTGCTCTGTAGAGAATAAGGTTGTTTTCCAGAGCAGCTACCAGCAGCCTCTGTACACACCACAAAACTGCTGTAATCCTCACTGTTCTAAATGACTGCCTCAGATTTAGTAAAAATACTTTGGTTATATCAAATAAACATGAGGATCTTAAACATACCTGCTGAGAGACTGGAGATACAAGATATAGCAAACAGAAAAGTTGCAAGGAGGAAGCAAGGAGGGACCTTTGAAAATTATAGGATATTTTGTCTCTAAAACACATTTCCAAAAACAAAACAAGGAAGAAGCACTTCGTGCAATGTTGAGATGACAAGAAATTCTGAGAGAAAAGGCATCATGTAGGAAGGAGACAGGAAAAAATCCAGCAGGATGAAAATGAAGGGAATACGGCAACAACTCAGATTGCAAGCAATTGTGAGGGGTTTAAATTCCAGAGGTAATATTCATGGTCAGGCTAAAACAGAAATAGATGCAAAATGTATTCAGACCGTGTTCATCCACAATGATCAAAACTATGCTAGCTTTTTTTTCCCCCACTGTTTCTAATACCAGTACACAGAGTCTTACCTCTGTACAAGGCTTGTACAGCTACCCACATCTTAACCCCTACGCTCTCCGGGATCTTCCCTCTGCTGATTTAGAGGGTATGGCTATGAATTAAGCCTGCATCATTTACCAATGGTCAGGCATTAGCTACAGTGATGACTTTTGATGTGCGTGCATGTGTGCATGTGTGGTGGGGAGGAACAATGAGGGAAAGCATAGCAACAAGCTCTTGTTCTGAGCTGGCTTGTCTGAGCCGGTTTCTATTCCAGTTTCCAGACCAAGAACACACTGTTTATTCATGGTCTGTGGAGACCTAACTTGTTAAAGGCTTTTTGGCTTTCCTCCTCATTTCCACTTGCTAAATTGCCATAAAAAGCAGTTACGTTATGGCAGGGATTTTCACCTTTGGCATTTCTGAAATGTCTCGCCCTAAGCTTTCTTGGTTTTCACATCACTTCCTTGTGTCAGCAAGTGGTGTAGCTTCAAGAAACATGCTGTGTAGTCATGATTACCAGAGGATAAGTCCTATGGCACTGTGAACCAGGAGGCCAAGGAGCAAGTATGATCCACTTGCTGGCTTGAAAAAGTCCCTGCTTAATCATTATGCTTTCAAGGCAAACTTGCTTGAGAAAGGGGCCCCTTAAAAGAAAACTCTAACTTCTCAGTCCTACTGGTCTGTATCAGTGGTGTTGGAACAGAGAAACTCAGACACTCAGACCCTTCAGAGGATCCATGCCCTGGCCTCAGCCCCAGATTTTTCTTTACCACCAAATTCACAGCTAAGACTCATTGGTAGAGGTTTCCGATTCAGAGATCCACTAAATCTCTTCACAAGAACAGGAGGCACAAAAGATGGGATGGGGCACCATGGGAAACCACATCTTGTAACTGCTGTTCACAACTGTCTTCATCAGATAAATCAGGAAATAAATAGCTCTTTCCAGAGTTAGCAATGGGTATAACTCTCACAATAAAGGAAAAAAAAACCCTATGTCTATGTCTATGAACTGCAGACATAGGAGACGCTCTTAGTGGGAAGATGCAAGTTCAAATGCACTGGAGGTAAATGGGGTGAGAAAGCAAGAGGTCTGAAGGGAGAAACAGAGTTTTCCCCAAGGTAGAAATGATACTTTTACAGTAGCTTTTGCTTTTTATTCAAAACTGTTTTGTTTTTTGCATAGTGTTTAACTACTCCTGTTACTCAAAACTTGCCTTGTCCACAGACCAACACAACGTTCCCTTGTACTGTAAGAGGTCTAAATGTCCTCTCTTTACTGCAACATGAGTAAACCCCCCCCATCCACTTTGAGATCAAGCACAAGTTGTTCGCATAATGCTGGGCTAATGCTAGCGTACATGTTGTAAAAGCTGAGACTATGGCACTCGGTTCAGGCGCTGCATTCTGTCTCTCTTTTGCAATGGTGTCCAGCCCAAGCAATCTCAAATTGAAACAATGCATTTCTTCAATGCCTGCGCAGCTTTGCTTGTGCTTCTCTCAAGAAATGTCAATTTATTTCCTTCACTTAGACTTCATTTTTCCACCTCTCTAATGACATCCAAAAGGGGCGAAAACAAAACAAAAAGTAAAATAAAATAAAATCAGTCAGGCTACAGTTACATTGACTGAGCTAACCATAACTACTAACCAGTACAAAAAGGTTTGGGAAACCATCACCACAGGAAACGTAGTTCAACTAAAAATATCATAATACAGCTTGATTGGGACTCGATCACTGTGTTTTAAACAAAACGTTTTCTTCTATTGTTTGTTTTTATGCATAGGTCACTAGAAAGTCAACTATTATGTTCTGTAAGTATAAACTCTGAGAGATCTTGCAATTTCTTACCAAAACAGCCTCATGCCCTCTGTTTTACTTGGAGGAAATTAATTTAATCTGAAATCCAGTTACTATGCCTAATGAAGAAGTTCAGCACTCCAGAACGCTTTTCATAGAATGGCTTAATTTCTGCTTTTGTAGATGATCTGACACAAAAGGAGGTGCTAAGTGTCCAATAATTAATGTTCAGCAACTGAGGGTTGGGGGCACCATATGAAGAAGATCAAGGCTAAAGAGATCATGCAGTTACTATAAACTATGTAAAATAGAGTAGAAGCAATCAGGTATTTGTGTCAACCTGCTTTACTTTTTCATACACATTTGCGCATTCATACTGCTATCGCACATCTCCACTAAAAGCCAGGCACTTATGAGCTATACTTATGATGCTGATTGCCAAGATAAAAGCACCTGGTTCTCTCTTCAGTTGTCAGAATTTCCAAATCACAGTCACCCTTTTTTAAGAACGTAATGGGTTTTAGAAATGGATGTTTTACATAAATTCAGGGAGGCGTAGTAGTGTTAGTATGTTATTTTCATTGAGACACCACCAGGATCTGACTGCTTTCAATGGCACTTCAAGTACACAGATGCATACTAAAAGGCTCTTGCTGAAATAAAATGAAATAATTAAAATAATTTCTGATTATGCTTGAAGAAAAGTCATTTCAGAGCAGTAAAAATTGATAGTCAAATCTTGTTATTGAGCCATGGCACATGAGATTTATGTTTTGATGTCTATTAGTTCTTTAATTGTTTTCCCTTAAGCATTGATTTGTTGAGATTTGATAGCTCTCTGGGGTTGTTAACAATGACTCTAAAACAATTTGTCCTGAAAAAATTGTCAGTACTCTTAATAAGTGGTAAATCTGAGCGCTTAGCTGCATGCTTCATGAGTATCAACTGTTAACAAGAACTCCTTACTAAAAATACTAAAAGTTCATTGCAGTAATAACAGCCTTTAATGCAGAACCTTTTCTCATAATAACTGTCTTTATACAAAGGTCTCGGTTTCATACAGATGTCAGTAGTGGCAGAAAGTGCTTCCTTTTTAGGAGGATGCTGGTCGTGATTTCAGGCGAACTACTCAGCAGGAGGGTGTCTGCATGAGAAATGGAAGAAATGGCTTGGATCAGTATGTAGTTCACCTTATCCTGAGTTAGAATCATAGAATCATTATGATTGGAAGAGACCTCAAAGATCCTCAAGTCCAACCATATACCCAATGCCACCATGCCCGCTAAACCCACTAAACCATGTCTTGAAGCGCCACATCTAAACGTTTTTTGAACACCTCCAGGGATGGGGACTCCACCACCTCCCTGGGGAGCCCGTTCCAATACCTAACGACTCTAACAGTGAAGAAGTTCTTTCTAATGTCGAGCCTTAACCTCCCCTGGCACAACTTGAGACCGTGTCCTCTTGTCCTATCGCTAGTTACTGGGGAGAAGAGACCAATCCCCTCCTCGCTACACCCTCCTTTCAGGTAGTTGTAGAGGGTGATAAGGTCTCCCCTCAGCCTCCTTTTCTCCAGACTAAACACCTCCAGCTCCCTCAGCCGCTCCTCGCAAGACTTGTTCTCCAGGCCCTTCACCAGCTTTGTTGCTCTTCTCTGGACTCGCTCCA
>NW_009637314.1:53600-65044 GCF_000690535.1 Cariama cristata | reverse complement strand
AGCCAGCTGTTGACCAACACCCCCAGGTCTTTGTCTGCAGGGCAGCTCACCAGCCACTTGTCCCCAAGCCTGTAGCGTTGCATGGGGTTGTTGTGACCGAAGTGCAGCACCTGGCACTTGGTCTTGTTGAATCTCATACAGTTGGTCTCAGCCCATCAACCCAGCCTGTCCAGATCCCTCTGCAGAGCCTTCCTACCCTCCAGCAGATCAACACTCCCACCCAGCTTGGTGTCATCTGCAAACTTGCTGAGGGTGCACTCGATCCCCTCGTCCAAATCATCAATGAAGATGTTAAACAGAACTGGCCCCAACACTGAGCCCTGAGGAACACCACTGGTGACTGGCTGCCAACTGGATTTAGCTCCATTCACCACCACTCTTTGGGCACAGCCGGCCGGTCAGTTTTTCACCCAGCGAAGGGTATTCCTGTCCAGGCCATGAGCTGCCAGTTTCTCCAGGAGAATGCCATGGGAGACAGTGTCAAAGGCCTTGCTGAAGTCCAGGTAGACCACATCTACAGATCAGTTGCACCTACCTTCATCCAGCCTATTCTTAAAGACTTTGGTAATTAAGACTGCCTAGGGAAGTCACGGCAGGGTTTCACCATACTTGCTATTATAAGGATTTTTGGAGTGCTTATGCTGAGTCCTTCATGGTCCAGCTTATTTCTTCCTTATTCACCACAGGCATTGACAAGCAGTGATACTTGTTCCCCTGTGCAGTATATTCCTTTTGATTTGGAAGATCCCTTACTATTCTTTTCTTGAGGCTAAACAACCTTAATTTTTCCAGTTCTTCCTCAGTGGTGCAATTTTCTACACCTGAAATGATTCTTGGTAGGAAACTTGTCCATCTCAGCCAGAAACCTGCACAGGAAAGCAAGTCCAGCCGACTTTCATAGGTGTAATTTTACCACAGAGACATAGCAAGAGGTGCTCCAAAAGCCCACTGTGACCTCTGAATGCAACAGGTACCCTGTGCATAAGCACCTAATACGTGACTCCATACATTTATGTAAAACGATACATATAGAGTTAAAAATGAGAGCCACATGTCAGTATGAGAGAGTACTCAAGAAAACAGTGACGATGGAAAAAGCAAGGATAATGCGATGAACATAAGCACTCAGTACGTAACTAGGTTGAAAGGTTACTGAGATTTTTGTGCATGTCAACAAGTCAGATGAGAAAAGCAGGGAAACGTTATATATTTCAGCATTTGGTTCTGCTATGACTTCAGTGGAGTGCTGTATCAGATCATGGCAGTCAAATATTCACATTTCAAAGAGGACTTTAAGGAAAAAAAAAAAAATTCCAGAAAGTTTCAGACAAGAGCTGCTAAAATAACTAAAAGATGAGAAGCATCAAGGGAATCCAGCATATTTAGTTCAGAAAGTTACTCGGTTACATCCTTTGGGATTATAAATACATTGAGGTCCTGCACACAAAGCAGAATCAAGACAAATGACTGGAAGCTAAAGCTAAGGAAATAAGACCCAGTCAATTCAACTCACTAGTGTAGGAGACAAGACCGCTCGGAGTATTTCACTGGAGCTATAGATCTGTCAGTTGTCTTTTTGATGGCAGATTGTGCATGTTAAATGTCAAGGAGCTGCACTTATATCAAGACTTGATTAGGTTAATGTAGGAATTTCCAAACTTGCTGAGTTTTGAAATCCTTAATTCACTGGGCTGTTGTCAGTCTATAATTTTAATATACCGTATTTTTCTTTTTTTCAGAGCAACAAAGGAAGGTAAGAATATGAAGTTTTATACTGGAAGAGCCACTGACATTTTCAGGTTCAGAAGTTAAATTCCAGTCTTTTTCATCACAAGAAAAGTAGGCATTTTTTCATATGCAAAAATACTGAATAGGTAGAGATTAGTTTAAAATACAGGGATGAGAGGAAGCAAAAGCACTATAGGATTTCACTCCAGCCTCCATCCATAGCACAAAACTCAAACATGAGCCTTGTCGACAACTAATAAAGCTTCATTAGTGCTCCTTCCATTCACCTGTTGCAGTCCTCTGTGCTTCTCCATTTCCTCTCGGGCTGGAACAACGTGCTGCCATGTCACTCAAAGCAGCACTTCCAACCTCCTCTGAAGGATCACATAGCATGTGAGAAAGCCTCTTCCGACACCACAGTCTTGTAGTAAAGCCCACAAGCAGAGATGACCCAGCGGAGCCCTTCCTCTGAACTGCCCGTTTCTGCAGGTGGCAGGGCCAGACACCATTCCCGAGACAGCAACCTGCTGTTGTGCTTCCCACAGCAAGCCTTACATGTGCTCCTCCACTACCCCCTCACAAAAACCTGCACACCTTTTCTCCAAAATTACGTCTGTTTGTACAAGTCAGGATGCAGGAACCAGGCTTGGCACTGGCGATTTTCTCCTAGAAGTAGCTAAAAGACTTCTGTTTTCCTGGCCTGGCAGAGTTCCTCTATTGATTTACCTTATCTTACTCAACTATCGTTGACTTCTCTTAATCTGATTTCACAGATTAAGCTACTTAAAACACTAGCACTAACTGCTGAAAATTTATGTACGAGATAGTACATTAAAGTGTATCAGATAAGAGGGATCCCAGGTGTGTATGAAATGGCTTTGACTGTCCAATGCACTGGCTAATTATTAGAAAAATATCGTGGGAACGGAAAACTGTTTCCCGAGATGTGTCTCGCTCCAGTTTTACAAAACCCTGCAGAAACACAGAAAAGATAGAAACTTCAATCCAGTTTCTAAATTGTATTAAAAAAAACTTAATATGGGCCAAAAAGGAAAGACAACTCTTTGCATTCAGATCTAATAAAAAGGCTAGAAAAAAAACACTGGAGGGTGATTCTGGCCTCACGGTGAAGCAAAGCTAGAAACAGGTCTAGATACAACATTACAGAAACAGGCATGAAATCAGATATTATGAAAATTGCAAAGGAATGTATAAATAAAACATAACCAATGAGAATCTGTTAGTAGGTCAGGTTCTTGTTCCCAAGCAGATAAACTTTAAAGGGAAGACGTTTAATAAGTAACGTTTCCCTAGACAATGAGAGACACTACAAAACTGCGGTAAGAAGAGAGAAAAAGGGCAGGAGGAGGGGAAGCCAAGTGCAGCAGAGCAGGGAGCAGCAATTAAAAAATGCTGCTACACAGTGCCAGAGTATTTAAATAAAACAGAAGATTGCAGGGGGTGAGGGAGAGAAATTCTGAAAATTCTCCAAAAGTAGTTTAAATCCACAAAAAAATTGGCATGTGTGAAAGACATTTTTGAACAGTGTTATCAAGAAGTTGAAGGAACCACACGACAATATTTCCCCAAGCTACAAAAAAAACGAGACTCGTGTAATTACCCAGTTTCCAGAGATGAACAGATGGCACTAGTAACAGAAATGGAAAAGGCGATAGCTGAGAAGAAAACACAGAAAGTTGACGCAAACTCTAGTAAACAGTAGAGACTCTCACAAACCTGGTAAACAAGCTTGTACGCAAACAAAAGTCACAAATCAACAAAGGCAGAGACAATATGCTGAGGAGAAAGGGGCAAGCAAGCATCATAACATCATGGAAAGTAAACCAGCACTCGGTCAATGGCAAATGTACAAGATGCAAAAAGAATACAACAAGAAAAACAGTGAGGTTGTCTAGAAAACTTAATGGAAAAACCTTATACATAGAATCATCGTGTCAAGGGTTTCAGAAACAAATTCACCTGTCAGTGACTTTGAGATTTCTCACATAAGGCATTAATAAAACACGAGAATAAAAAGTAAAGGTTTGTCAGGCCCAAGTAAAAAATAAGACAGCAGTAAATGAACAAGAAATCGGAAGCCAAAGAGAAAAAAAAACCAACACCTTTTTCCCCCATGCTGAAGTCTGGACTAAATAGTGCAAATTAAAACTGTACAGTAAGATGCAACTGGGATCTTTATTACAAACAACAGTTAGACACATGAAAAGGTATAAAGATTGAAATTTCATGTAGGGAGGAAAAGTTACAGCTTCCAACTAAAAAAAAAGTGCATATATTAACTGGTAGTAGACATACAAAAAGTAAATGTAAAATTGAATAAAACCAGAATGGTTGTGAGTCAGTCACAAGTTCGTAAGCGACACATTTGTTTATCACTGACCCTGAAGAAGTAAAAATGCTACTGCAGATATCCATCCTTAGCATTATCAGCGCAACAGTCATCAGGATTTTAAACTGTCTGATATTTTCTCAAAGATCTCCAAATACGTCCACCACCTGAGACAACAGATGGAGTAAGCTTCTACAGGATACTGCCTCAGCACACTGTAACTTGAATGTTGACAGGAGCTGGAAGCCAGCTACCACATCCTGAACAATAAAGTGGTGAATGAAAAGGCAATCAGCATACAGCATGAGATCAGCCAGGCAGAGCAGAAGTACCACTCCAGCAAAAGGCAGTGAGCTGCTGGATTGCACATCAGCTTCATTATCAACAGATGGTCAAGAAATACTTGGAAAGAACATCTTAAAACAAATGTCTGCTTGACAAAAGCCTAGCCAGAATTTTTAAGAGCAGGTAAAAACTAGTAGCAAAGGGTAATAGCCAGTGAGGAGAGACGCTTCCCCTCTCTACTTAGCTGATTAGCGGGTTGTGGGAGTTTTGGGGTGTATTGGTTTACTTTGTTTTGTTTTTAACAAAAATATTACAAGCAAAAGTGTACTTCACTAAAGTGACTGAGAGGTAGCTAGCTAACTGCTGAGGCAGAGTGGCCTTGATATATGAAAACTCATCAACTGAACAAGAACACTGAACTCACAGTCAAATGGAAAGTGCCAGCCATCCCACCGAACTGAGAATTTTAAGGCAGGCACTAAAAGGAAACAGGGAAATAAAGCGGAGGTATCCAAGCGCTCATGTTCATTATTCTGTCAGGCTGGCCCCACGGGGGGAAGAATTCTTCTCTGTGCCCATAAAGACAAGAACTGCAGAGACAAACTGAGCCAGCTTGAAAGCGTTACTTAAAAGGTAGAGTGGATCATCGAGAACAAAAGTGTTGTCAAAAGTCAGAGCCACTGTCAGAGAGAAGGCTATTTCTGAAAAGCCAGAATTGCCAAATTCAGCCAAGGACACTGGTGTAAGCGGTCACGATACTTGCAGAAGTCAAGCTAAGCGGCAAGGAGATAATGACAGCTCATAGCACTAGCAGCAGGTCATGGAATAAAGCCGAAATGGGATTTTGCTGCAAAACTACATAGACTTACTTCCCTATAATATGAAACAATATTCAAAACTGAGATTTTACAGTATTGCTAGTCCCAGAGAACTCTTTACAGAAACAAAAAGAAAAAAAAAAAAAAAAAGAAAAACCCAACAGCATTTCAGCAGAACAGTACCACAATCTGGCTGCTGTCTTGCAGTGAGTTTGTAGAAATATGTGCATATCACATTACCACCGTATCACTGTCACATAACAAGGAAAACCAAATCTTCTATTAAAACCCCAAAGAATACATTTTTAAAATTGAAAGAAAAAAAGTACACTTTCGGGTCGAGAAACTCTCCCTCAGTAACATTAATGCCAAACTATTTCAACACATGATATCAAGACAAACATATATTATCTATGGAGCTCAGTGGCTCCAGCGCGTCTACAGACAGAAACAGCAGCAGGATGGATCATTCAGAAGAAAGATGACTGCCAAGTGCCCAAGAAGTCCAGGCCTGCTAGACACACAAAGGTTTTGTCAGCATCAATCTTTCTCACTGGGAGAAATTGCTACATATGTAGATGAGCTTATTTCTGATTTCCCTTCAGTGTAGAAGGACTGAGCACCTCAGTGAAATACCATTAGTTTGGAAAGGAGAGTGCTGTGTTTCTTTCAGGTTAGAGACAATTTTCTCTTGACAAATATATAAAGAAGTCAGCTAATCTACCCTAACATGACGTTATTTAGTTTTAAATCTACTATCTTGAACAAGTGTGATGGAGGGACAAGTTATGTGGTCTCCCCATACAGGGTGCTATGATCTTACATAAAAAAACTGGAAACAACCTTCAGGACTTTTTACTTGGTGAGAACAGCACATGTGGAAGAAGAAACAGGACCAGGACACTGCACTCCTGGGTCTCACTCTTGTCTCACGCAGAACGAGAAGGAACTGAAAGAGTCTGTGGGATAACTTACCTGCTCAAAATACTTTTAGCCACAGGGGACCAAGTCAATTTTGCCTGGAATTTACTCTGCTCAGTTGGAGCATTTTCTATGATGGATGTGAATGTGTGAATGTATGAATATATACGAGAAAGGAATCGGTTCCTGACTTCTGTCTGCTCTCCATCCTGCTCTTCTGTGGTTAGCTGCCTATACCTCCACACCATTGTCTAGGAGTTACTGTAACCTCCATGTCAAGGGACCAAGAGCATAAAATGGTTTAATGAGAAAATAATTGTAATTTTTTTTCCTTTCTATTCAAACAAGATTTCTGGTACTACATAATTTATACTTACTATCAAAATATCACTAGACAGCCTTAACCCACTCCTTGTTAATGTTGTTATTACTGCAAGGCAGTGTTTCAGCCAGTCTTGCGTAACACATTAAAATACACGCAACTTGATTTTTTTCTCCCTCTCAGCCTCATCCAAAATGTGTTAAACTGATAGAAAAATACCAGGAACGTTGCAAAGGCTCAAGCTCGACCTATTGCATCTACAACCATAGCACAGCTGAACGGTACCACCGCCGCACCACCACATGACAGCACGTGAAGGAGCAGCCATCCTTTCTGGAGATATTCAAGGCACAGATACTTTGGGGAAAATAGGGCTGGCAAACTGGTATCTGATTTTAACCTGGGAAGCCACAAGAGAAATACTCTATATATATAGCTCAACAGGACGTAGGACTCTATGGATTTGTTTCCCAATTCTGCCTCACACTTGAACTTCACAAAATTTAAGTTTTAGCTTCTCTCCCCATGAACTGCTCAATAGGCTAAAAGGAATTTAACATCCATCAACTGAAATTAATCATAATTACACTGTCAGCAGTAGAATCCAAAAGAGATGTTGTTAAAAATGCTAGAAATATTTAGGCAAGAGTAAGAGTCAAAAAGCCAGTTCTTGAGTCTGTTGGATGTCAGCATATTGCTTCAGAGTCCAAAGCAGCATTACAAACATCCAACTCTGAGCTTAGTAAAGTCACTTTTAATAAGTTAAAGAAATATTAAATTCCTATTCATAAAATCTTCCTTCTTCCAGAACAGACACTGATTAATTAGCTCTCAATAAATAAAAGATCAGCAGCTTTTATTCTATAATAAATCTTTCAGTTGCAATGTGTTTGTACCCTCCTGTGCTACCCGCTGCATCTCCTCCAGCTGCTATGAGCTATTAGTAATGTTTCCAGAATGAAAACACAGAACTCTTCCTGTTTCTTCCCAAATGCCAGAACTGACAAAAATGAAACAAAGAGTGACACTGCCAACAGTTTTTACCTGATCCCATCATCCTTGCTGAAAATAAGCGTACAAATAACAATGCAAGGCATACACAATCCCTAAGCAGAGCTGATGTCTCTATACTTCTCATTTCTCATCTGCAACTTCATTTGGGGGAGACGACAGCACAAAACAAAAACCTCATAGGTAACAATCATCATAGACTTGCCAATAGCAGGTCAAGCAGTTTTTACAAGAACATTAGTTTACAAGACTAGCAATCGCTCGTGAACATGGAAACAAAAAGAGAAATACGACGCGATCAGCTTGTGAAGAGCTTGCAGCCCCTTCGGAACAGGAGTAGACAGATACTACCGAGCGGCTGGCAGCCTGGCAGAGCATGTTCTGGCGGCAGAGCCACTCGCTTCAGAGAGAGGGTCAGAGAAAGAGAGGAACAAGTCCTGGTTGAGCGGAATTTCTATGGACCTGATCCCAGAAGAGCTGTAGGCTCTACACGGGGCTGGAATGGACAACTGGAAGAAGAGAGTTCCAGATTCTCCTTCAGGACATGACCATAAACTTACTGCTTAACCTTGGACTAACCACCTTGTTACTTGTGTGTTGGTGGCCACCACCGGGAAAGCTGGGTAACAGGTCACAGTTATTGTACCTCACAAATACAGCGAGGCTTAATTGTTAACATTTGCAAAGCGCAGAGATAAAGTTCAGACGAAAAGGTTCACTACCACTCAGTACACACAGATGGAGAGAAGAGATAACACGTTAACCGTATTTGCTGAAGTGGTGCAATATAATTCAATCCTACAACAGCAAACAAATCAAATGAAGAGTTATGGCTACACACACGTGCATGCACACGCGTTCCCCTTCAGCCCTGGTGCGATCAGCTATTGCTGCAATACAAAGCTGTGATGCTGAAAAATCCCGCTGCCCTCGTAGCCTTACAGGTCAATTCCATCTTTGCACTATGCACGAACGTGGGCAGAACGTCTTGTAAAGATCTTAAAATACACACAGGGCGGAAAAGACTAAGATTCTGCATATTTTTCTCTTCTACTGCAATAAAGGCAGCATACAAAAGGCAGGATAACAAAAATATCTGTACGTGCGCATAAGGAAAATGCTAGACAACTTTACACTTAATACATTCTTTATATTTTCTCTTTTTGCCGATGTATCACCTGTTCCAGGCGCTGTGTCACCAGATGGCACGAGCACACTTCTCACCATGAAGTACTGTGCTGCCATCGGTGACACTGAGCAGAAGCGGCAGGGTCCCCTTCAGAACAAACCTATCACGTCAGACAAAAAAACATCCCTAGAAGCCCGGTCACGCTGGAAGGCAGTCACAGCTGGTGAATCACACCGACTGGAGGGAGCCGAGCAGGAGCAGGCAGCTTGTATTCCCTGTGCAGCTCTCACGACCTCTTCACCTGCCGTACGGGGATTACGGCCAGGCTCACGTAGCAGATACGGCTGCTGTACGCCAAAGCAAAGGGCACCTGGCATCCTCCCACCTCGAACCACACAACCTACAAGACAGGCAGCTATTTCCTCGTAGTCAGGGTTCGCTGGCTGACAAACGGACGTGACCTGCTCCTGCAGAATTACAGGATGGTGAAATGAGGAGATGAAGAAGAAAGACTCACCTTCTACTTTAATGGCACTTCAATTTGAGGAGACAGAGATCTATATAAATGGTTTACCACCGTGAGAAATTAGTTAAGAATCCAGCCTCAGGTGTTGCAATCTCTGTATTTTCCTGGAATAAACTTCTAAGGGATACGAAGGAAAAAAAAAAAAAAAAAAAGGCAAGAAATCTTAAGGTATTGAGAACGGAAAAAAAAGCTTTGGGGTCAATTTTCTCTGCTTACTTCCTTATTTGAGAATTTTTCCCAAATTTCTTTTTTTTTTTTTAATTAGGAGAGAGCTGACTCTCAGCTTTCCCCCAGTTGTACATTATTACTTGAGAGCAAATGCAGTGGGCCTGTTTAAAAGTCTGCTCTTACAAAAACTTGCTTTTTGTTCGTTTGCTTGCTTATCTGTTTTTCATGCATACGATATCCTTTATGCAAATGAAATAAGGAAAACCAAACAAAACTTAGCCAGGCTTTTAACTATTTTATTCCTTTTATCTGAAAAACTCATGCAATATTTGGAAGAATTGACGCCTAACATTAAAACTATGCATTTTAAAGCAACTCAATTGATCAATAAAGAACTCATTTAAATCAAGATCCAGGAGAGTGCGATTACGTGTTCTGAACCACCACTTAGCTCAGATCACATGATCTTCCAGGATCACGTCTCCTCTCAAAAACCTTAGCTGCAGTTGAAGAACAACACTGTTCTCCCACTCCGCGAGATTACTGACCCTATAGAGAGGCCTGGTTTCGACTAAATATTTCCAGTCAAAAGCCTCCTCCAAGAAGAGCCACCCAAAGACAAGGCACTTGCACAAAGCTTATGCTTTTGACAAACTCATGGTGTTCCCATGAAAACATGAACCAAGAAGTTCCTCTCCCTCTTTTTCAAGGTTGAGACAAGCAAATTCAGGCACCTTCAGATGCTCTGAACGGAGCTGGAGAAGACACGGCCAAGGCAGACACCAGAGCCTGGAGGGAACTCACTGACCCGTCCTCAGGAGCCCACTCCAGGATCTTCACACTCCCTTCACTCCATTGCCCAACTCTTCACTGTCTGTAACAGCAGCTCAGTCCCGTAACACCGACCCCGAGGCTCAATTTCAGGCTACAGCTGACATCTATACACATCGCATCAAAACAGAAGACTGTTAGCATTTCAGTCACTCGAATTACAGGAAATAAAATGTGCTTTAAGCAACACCTTGATAAACTTGGGTACATTCTTCAAGGCTGACCTACAGAGTCTCAACTTGCATTAGTATTATATATCAGCATTAGTTCCTGCTAATCCTTATCTGAAGCCCTCGCAAAAGTTTCCTCGACTTCTTTTCTCTTTTATTCAAGTGATGAGAGAGAAAAAAGGGGAAAAAAGACAGGTCACACTGAAGAAATAGCCTTCTATATGTGCTTCTGAACAGGGGAAAATGGAAAAAAGGGGAAAACGGAAAAAAGGGGAAAAACAGAAAGACAGAATCTTTGTCAGAAAAACAAAGACAGCTCACCTGAGGAGTAGCTTCATCTCCAGGAGACTCCTGTTTCTTCACACCCAACTCCCTCCCTCCCAGCAAGGCCTCTGAGGCTCCGAGTGCCGCCGCGCTAGTGCTACCCGAGTCCATGCAGCTATCTGAGAGCTGCTACAAAAATGGTATTTTTTTGATGTGGTGATATACACCATAGTGCAGGAAATAGTTGCTTGGAAAGAAAAACTTTCTAGGTAGATTTAGTGTCAGACATCACTCTCCCGTCCAAAAAAAAAGAATCTCACACAAGCCATCACAGGGACCCCCTGAACTCAGAGAATTCCTTTGCTGTAACATTACTAAAAACTTTTTCATTTCAAACATGTATTGCATGTGTGTGAATTTGTTAGCTTTCCACAATTAATAAGTTCTTTCTCAAGGTTAGACATCTAAAACAACACTATAAAAACAGTCCCTTCCCTCCCAGCATTTCTGAGGCTTGCCACAGCTCGAACCTTGACAGTAGAGGCCTTGCTTTTTGGATGCCTCATCTACATCTCACTTGACTGGGGTCAAGTACCTCAGATGTTAGATGTTAAACCGAATTTTCCTTTCAGTTTAACTAACGGGCTCTTTGGTGGAGTTATACAGACTCTTCTTGGAGTACAACAGGTGGAATCCATTTGGAGACCATTTGATACCTTCATCAACCAGTTTCTTGTTACTGCAAAGGTCTTCAAAAAGACTTTGCCATTCTCTGATGACATCACACAAGTCAAGGGTTATGGGTTAAAGTTACTTTATTCTAACATAAATCTTTTACCTTTATATTTAGACTAAGATTTAACAATCCAGTGTTCTGTTCTGATTTAAGGTATCATTACATTAGAGTAGGAAAGTCTTTGG